>NC_136483.1:96643117-96765617 GCF_053919585.1 Euprymna scolopes | reverse complement strand
TCAAGCCTATACATCCATCAGAGATTCTTTTAGAATATAGGTTTAGAAATGCGCTCACAGATACATTACATAATCATTTTTATAGATGTACAGATTTGTTGTCTTCCAATCTAAATGATTTTTTTAATATTGGACTAATATATTAATGCTTAATATTCAAAATTTTATTTTACATTGTACTTAATTTAATGAATAATCTTTTAATTCATTTTTATTTTATTCGCCTTGATTCAAGGGGTAATATTTTATCTTATCTTCTTTTCAATAATGTTTTCTATATTTCGAAATTCATGCTAAATACATTTTCACTGATGTTAATCACCTACTGAAGGAGTCGATATTTTTACATCTATGGGTGAGACCTTTTTTTTACGATTATCCATATGTCTAATACTTTTACATGGATTCAGTTATATTTTCGTTATCAACCTATTTTGTTCACATACGCAGAAACTGACGCATCAAGTCAGTTGCCAAGATCGCTGGAAAAATGGTAGGATCCTTCTCCCGCTCCAGCAGATATCTCACCCCTGATGCAATTCTCTATCTATGTAAAAGCCAAGTACGTCCAAGGATGGAGCACTGCTGCCACATTCTGGACAGGAGCTATTAAAAACAGCATATCCTGCCTTGACAGAGTACAAAATCGGCTTCGTAGCTTAGTGGATGATACCCTTTTCTCTTCTCTGCGACCTCTCTCCCACAGGAGAGACGTTGCGAGCCTGTCTTTGTTTTATCGTTACTACCATGGCAGGTGCTCGTCTGAACTCCAATCTCTGGTCCCCACTTCGCCAATCTTTCACGAAAAACACCCGTCTAGCTGAAACCACTGTCAAAAATTTCCCCACTCCTTATCTGTGCCAAAATCAAAACGTAGATTTCATGAACAAAGCTTCTTCCTTAGAAGTGCACGCCTGTGGAACTCTGTTCCGGTTACCTGTTTCCCACCTGCCTACAACCTGGATGTCTTCAAGTCCAATGTGAACAAATTCCTGATGAACCACCCCCTTAAGTAAGACAATTTATCAGATTTCCAAAACTAACGTACTGTCCACACAACAACTCTTATCCCCGAGTGGATTCCGGGCCTTGATAAGTGGTGACTACCTTGTAAAAAATCACAAAAGTGCACAATATATATATATATATATATATATATATATATATATATATATATAAAACATACACACTTACAAACAAACGCACACACATATATATATATATACATCCACACAATTATATATATATGTAAATATATATATATATGTGTGTGTGTGTGTGTGTGTGTGTGCGCGCGCGCAAATATAAGATATATTTATCCTCAGGCAGTTGGTTCGTGGCTAGACATAACAGGCGTTGCCATGCTTCGAATTTAAAATATCCAATAACATAAGAATCCGAATTCCAAATATAATTTCTGATATACTAGTAATTTTTTTATTTACAAAATGTAATAAAGGATTGATTATTGCTTATCTACATAATCGTTTTCATCCATTTATTTCTTCAAAAGGTTGCTTTACTACTCAATAAACACTTCGCAACAGTAGTCTCCATCGCGATATACGAAGATATCCGTGTTATAAGTCCTGATCTTTTATCCTCTCATTCTGTTATTCTGTTTAAGATTTATTGCATTCGGAACCGAAGTTGTCAACGTTTCGTGAGCTTTATATGTTACATACTTCGAAGACGAATATTAATTACGGTAACTTTCAGAAAAAAAAATGTTTTGCACAAATGTGGAGACAATCTGATGTTTATCTTGTTTCGGGAACCCAGTCGTGTCTCAATAACATGCCATATTTTATTTATTCTCAGAGAGACGAGACTCTCAAAGAAGTACAGTCAAGAACATATCGGCATAAAGTAATGATAACATCTCACAAACCTACCGCTTCTGGTGAGAAGTATCCATTCTTATCTCTCGCGTAAGGGGAAGTATCGATTAGGAAATGCATGACAAAATTTATAACACCTTCTATAAACCGAATGTTTATATATATATATATATATATATATATATATGAAGAGAGAAAATGTAGGTGAGAAAACGATAGAGCGATAAAGAGAGGAAAAGTGATAGTTTATAATATATATGTCACCTGTCTGGTTAAATGTATGTATGTGTGTATATATGTATGTATGTATGGATGGATGGTTTGATGGATGGATGAATGGATGTATTTTTGTATGCCTCACAAAAACTTTCTACAGAAGCGACATATTATCAAGAAATGGGTGTCATTTTAATTCTCGACCCTTCGGACGACATATATCGAAGATTGGTCCAAAACATTTATTCCTCCACCCTCATCTGGACGCTTTTCTACAGGGAGAGGACGGTTTTCCCCCGATATTTTCCAAAGTTAACCCTTTCTTTTCGATTGCCTAGCCTTAATTTAAACCTACGTCACTTCAGGTTTGGCGATGAGTGCAACAGCTAACGCGTCACTTTTTTTGTCAGGTTCTTTTTTTTCCTTCTCGGTACGAGAGCGAGCATGCCTGCATACTACCGCTTTTTTCTGCACTTGCATTTAAAAAAAAAAAAATTTTTAGCTCAACCAACCCCCTTACAAACATTTCTTTCCTGTCTTTGTGTCACGGGTTCGAGCCTGCCTGCCTACTAAACGTTTTCCCCCCCTTTTTTTTTGCTCAAAACACACCTACAAACACCGGCCAACACCGGGCACCCAGGCTAGTTATATATAAAACCCTTTTTAATTTACTTAGGCTAAAAATCAATCCACAAATGTACAATGAACTTCTATGTCTCATATTTAAACATATTACCGAGCTTATATAAATAATGCTGCAAGTTTCATCTTAATATGAAGTTTTATATTAATGATTTATATCTCTCGCTTCAGTGGCAATTGTCTCATTTCTTTCTTTGAATTTTAATAGAGATTTCTTATGTGTGTAAGAGAGAAAGTGAGAGAAAGAATTATTTAATAATACATATTTGTTAATTATTATCAACATACGCACACGTTTTATCACTATGGGTTAGTAAGTATAGAAATAAAACAGTGCAACTGTTCGTACGATTCATCTTCAACATACGAGTAATTTTTGGAACGTAAATGGGAACGCTCCAACCAATGAGGCGAACTCCAACAGTTCTACAAAAAAAAAAGAAACATCAATTTTCATTATAGCATTACTCTTAACCAGTTTTTAAATTGGTTCTTCCAAAATAAATTAATACAAAAAAAACAAAAAAAACAAAACAAAAATAAAGCAAAAAAAAAAAAACCCGAACTCAAAAATTGAAAGTTCCATTACGATATTAAACCATCAGTTTTAGCTAATAATTTAAATTTCTTGGATTAGATAACCTAGTTAATTCTCTCGAAAATCTCATCGAATAAGCGCAGGAAAAAAACTGAATTCGTTTGATTAATTATAGAGATAACTATTTATAGTTGTATCTACACTTAATGACACGTCATTTTTTCTCTGCTTCTGAAAAGATATTATAGAAAAGAAATACTAGTGCCCTACATTAATCTAAAATGGCCTCGCTATCTGCCAATACCTAATACATATCTTGCAATAACATTTTTGTCGACTTAATTCAATTTGGTTATTTCCTATATTAATTCCGAGGGGGAATCGCTCCCCGAAACAAGTCATACTTTGGGATTCCTACAAGGTACTTCCTCCCTCATCTTTATGTCCTAATTTTACCCCAGTTTAGGTCGTATCAAAATAATAATACACGCGTTTGTAATTATTTCCTTTCGTTGTTTCGCTTTTTAACAGTCAATTACTACTTATTAAATCTGTAAATACTGAAAGTTCACTGTCCTTTCCGTTTTTTTCTCCAAAAACTTTGAATGGCTGTTCATATTTATCTCGCAGTTTAGGAGAATGCATTTTCAAACACTTTTAGAATGATAAAGCGATATCTCAATTTGTTTTTTTCTGCTTATTCGCTTTAACAAATAATATTTAAAAAAAAACCGTTTACTAAAATATATATAATAATATAAAAAACCTCCGTACTAGACAAAACACTAGTAGACAGACGTTCAGATTCCGGTCTGCTTACCACTGGCAATGCACGCAATTTTATTTGTTCACAACTGATAACCATGAGTAAAACGTGATTTTTCCAGGCATTTATCATAAAGCACAAATATCATTGGCCATAAATGATAATAAACGCAGATAGTGTTTAATGTTCACTCATTTTTCTATTGTAAATTACTTGTTTTCGAGATTTGCATTTTGCCAGTAAACAACATGACATTTATATTAATTTCCCTCAGAACCATTTATAAAATAAGACATTTACACAATAATATAATGTGTTTACACAGAAAGAAAAACATAAGAACACGCGTTCGGCAGTTACTAACTAACCAGCGCCGCCGTAGCCAAGATGGAAGTCACTACACGAGTTTTGTAGTGTACTTCAAATCGTGTCAGTAGCTGAATACTTGATGCTTCGCCATGGCTATCAAAGTTTTTTTTTAATGGTGACGCTGTTAATAGATGGGGCGCCTTCCACGGTTTAAGATAGTCCCATCTGCTCTCGGGTAAGGAATAAACCGCGCCAGTTTTTCAACCTGGTATTTTACCTCGTGATACATACAGAACCTCGCCTTCCAAAATGGTCACCCATCTGGTACAAGCAAGACTCAACGTTGCTTAACTTCGGTGGTCTTGCGAGGACCGGTTTGTCAACTTGATTGTGGCGTATAAAGACCAACACCAAACAAGCTTAAAATTACGTTTAAATTACGTTTAACGCATTGAGTATATAGGTTGCGAAGAATATACACACGCACACATTCTCCCCTTTATAGATACATATAGCTATGCAGTATACGGGCGGTTCTGAAACATTAACCTTTTTATACAGAAACCTGTTCGTAATATTGTACCGTTGATAACTTTTTAGTGATGTATTCTGTACTTTCAGGTAACAATCATAAAAGAAGAAACGAAAGATACCCTAAAAATGTAATTTAACTTTGAAACTCCTAAAAGTTTCGCAATAGTTTTAAATGTGTCCGATTCCGATTTTCTTGTTGTTGTTGTTCTTCTTCCTCTTCTTCTTCTTTCCGTTCTTCTTCGTAGTTTCCTTTGTAGTCTCGTTTTTCGTCCATTCTGTTTCTATCTTTTTAGTTCAGTTTATTCCCTCAATCACGAGCTCAAACCTTGCCGAATTAGAAACGCCCTATTTCGCTCACAAACATTTATCGAATATATGGTACACAGCAACACATTTTTCTTTCTTTTGGTAAACAACCATGTCTTTATTTATCAAGCTTAATCTAAGATAAACAAAGTCGCCAATAGGTAAACAACTATTAATTTATCATTTCATACGCTTTAATTCTATAAGTAGCCTTTGATAACATGAATAAAACGACGGAGAGGAAGGAGGAAAACAAACCAAGAACATACGTATCTACAGAAGCCTAGAAGAAGATTAATATACTTATTTTTTCTCTCACTCTGTTTACGTTTGTAGTACGTTAGAAAGGGAATTTTGTTTCGTTTATTGCTCTTCATACAACCATATACTGAATCTGAAGGACTCTGGTACCTACAAATCGGACAAGATTAAACCAATTGCGACACTTAGAAGTTTCGAAGTTAATTTACATTTTTATAGTATATGTTGTTTCATTTTTAATATGGTTACATGAAAGTACAGAATACCTCACTAAAAAGTTATTTTCGTTAAAATATTACGAATAGGCTTACATATAAAAACGGTTATTGTTTCAGCACAGCGAGTACACTGCATATCTATATGTATCTATGAAGGCGAGAATGTGTGCGTGCTTGGACAGTTCTCAACCTATATACTCAAGGAGTTTTAAATGTAGCGACTTGAAATTTGTGATGCATGGTATTCAGACATATGGAACACTTTTTAATCGGTTTTAAATATAGAAATCCCAATAGAAAAAATTGGTATGCGAGGTTTAATCGGATTTTTATCTGTTTATTAAGTGCGCAACATGAATGCTTTCTTATGTTAAGAATAGGTAGGTTTAAAACACTTTACAAAGATCATCGCATGCAAGTCTAATTGCTCTCGGACTTGACTCACTGTTTTGGTCTCAATCTTTTTACCTACAAACAGTGAATTGCTTAGAAAAAAAAACAATACTCCCATGCACATGTCTCAGATCATTTCGTTTTTTATACTTCATTTTTAAAGGGATTTAATGTTATGTTAAATACCTACGGTATTTCTGTTTGTAAAAAAATACGAAATCAGCATTAATTTAAATATCTATCTATACCCCTATAAATTCGGGGGTTTTGTGTATTGGTATTCATTTTAAAAAAAAAATGTCTATTTATTATGTAAATGCAAATACGTTTTCAACCTTAGTAAATCTCTGTAAAATATATATCTGTAAAATTGCATAAAATGACCAACCGTCTCCTACTCAAAAATTGGATTGTACATTTCGTAAGCCGTTCTATACATAGAAAAGTAGGTGGTGTCCGTTTTGAAAACCGTTCAAAACGTGAGGAGGTTGCTGGTTAGTGTTCAACAACATCTACACCGACAGAAGTAATTAATTTTGTATGCGCGGCGGGGCATACTAACACCGGGCAACGCCGGTTAACGGGCCCTGCTAATATTTATAAAGCAAGAAACAATTTCATGATAGATGGATATTTATTATACTGATTGAAACATTAATAAAATATAACAGTTACTTCTAATGATTGTGATCCACCCGCTCATAGCCAGACTGTTGATTTTCAGTAAACATCTATGTTTGTATGTAATAAATTATTATCCATAAAGATCGGTGTACTTATTTAAACATACTCATCTATCTATCTATCTATCTATCTATCTATCTATCTATCTATCTATCTATCTATCTCTTTCTCTCCCTTTCTCTCTCTCTCTCTATATATATATATAAATATTTATATATATATATATATATATATATATATATATATATATAATGTGCTTTTCAGACTGAGGGAGAAATAGAATAAACTATGATAGGTTTGAAAGAAAAAAAAAATTGCATAGCTGCAAGGCAGCGAAGTGCGAATGAACCTCAGATATTTGGGTCTCGTCCAACGTGTGGAACCAGAATGGCGCTCGGTCGACATAATATTCGGATCGAAATAGAGAAGATGACGAATGCCTCAGAGGTGGAAGACTGGGTTCAATTCACTGCCTCTCCCTCGGGACGTTTTACACGCCAATAGGTGAGTCACGTACGCACGCTGTTCATACAAATACGCTAATACACACGCGCGCGAATACGGGCACACACACCGATAACACATTTTGTGTACAATATCTACAGTTGGATGGAATCTGTTTAGATTCCAAAAACTTGTTAAGCGTAAAAATTTTACGTTGTAATTTTAAATGGTCTAACCGGTTTCTCACGTTGGCAAGTGTTTTTACACAGTTATGACGATTTTGGCCGTCTGTTCACCTTCCTGATTCTGATCTCTAGAACCATAAGGGTTTAATTAATTCATTAAATTATATGAAGTAACGCATTGCACATTCAATTTTTCAGATCTCACATTATTATTTTTATTAGCGTCAAACCCTTTTAAATTTTACGCCATTAAAATATTTATGAAAACTTATGTTTGGAATTCTATCACGGATTTTGAGTTTAACATATAAAGAACTATTTAGTTTTCAAGCATTTAAAACCGAAATCATCATCATCATCATCATCATCATCATCATCATCATCATCATCATCATCATCTGCATTGAAATCTTCTGTTATTTGAATTGTTTTCTCCGATCATTTTTGCAGAGAAATATCCCTTTGTAGAACTAAGTATTGTGGAATCACTTTCCGACTTTTCAGGTACAATATATATAGATTTTGGTGATATGTTTTCGTAGAAAAAACAACTTAGTCTTACATTAGTAAACCATTGCGGATCACCAGCATCATCAACGACTTAAAACTTATTAACTTTTTTCTTAGAATGGTCTTCTGGCCTTTATAAATGATGACATTCAGGAAAAAAAAGCAAATATTCCATTTGTTTTAAGTATTTCCTGTTTCTGTACGAATCTGTTTTACATTTATGCATCTACACTCCTCGTCCCATTCGTTATTTGAGACAAAAAGATAAGTCATATCGATTACTGTATGATTATATCATTTACTAATATGTCCGCTGACTAAGCATCGATCTCTAAAATGCCTCTTCGCGCTACAGCTGTATTTTTAAAATACCATAATTAAATCGCCGTTAACACATTTCATGTGCTTAGTATTAACCAGTATATACAGCTGGACCAAGAGATGTTTTTCTTTTAATTTTTAGTCATGGATTGTAACATGAAATCTGTCAAATAGTGTCTCTGCCTAGAAAGGTTTTTGCGTATGTCCCATGAAAATGCAGCGAGCATGCCCGGAAAAAAAATATCATCCTACACACAAAACAGACGAAACATCACGCGACTAGATGTATAATACATTGGCAAAGTGTGACATAATTCCCACATAAAACCGTTTATTTTCTAATCTCGGAGATTCTAGGTATTCAGACGGTTTTAATTCAAAGCAACTGCCACTCATCCGTTTTAGGTAAAGTTACATCATTTGCTCTTAATCATGGGAGATAAATAAGATGAGAAAAAGAGCAAGAATAATTTATTTATTTATTTATTTATTTTTACATAGGCATCACCACTTATCAAGGCCAATAGGTCACTCAAGGATAAGGGTTAAAGAGTATACAGTAGACATTGGACAATATAGTAATCATTAGTAATGAAAATTTGGTAAATTTGATAACTTATATAGAACGGCTCATCAAGAACTTATTTACGTTAGACTTGAAGACAACCATATTGTAGTCAACCGGAAAGCAGGAAAACGGAAGACAATTCCACAGGCGAGCAGTTCTAAGAAAGAAGCTTTGTTCATGGAATCTACGTTTAGGTTTAGGCACAGATAAAGAGTGGGGGGAATTATTGATAGTGTGTACAACTAGACGACTGTTACTTGTGAAAGTTTGGCGAGGGGGGGCCATAGATTGAAGCTCAGTTGAAGACCTTCCATGAAAATAACGATAAAGCAGAGACAAACTCGCAACATCTCTTCTGTGAGATAGAGGTTGCAAGGAAGAGAAAAGGGCATCTCCTACGAGGCTACGAAGTCTATTTTGAACTCTATCAATGTAGGACAAGTCCTTTCTAGCAGCTCCTGCCCAGATGTGGCAACAATATTCCATCCTTGGACGTACCTGGCTCTTATATAGATAGAGAATAGCATCAGCAGTGAGATATCTACTGGATCGATAGAAAGATCCCACCATTTTTCCAGCGGCCTTGGCAACAGATTTGATGTACGTGTTCCATTTAAGATCAGGAGTAAAGGTCAAGCCCAGAAGCTTGTCAAAACTTGAGGCCTCCTGAAGACGAGAGCCATTCATTCCAATTGATGCCAGATGTGGATCAGAATGTTGATGATTTAAAGAGAGGAGCTTGGTTTTAGATGCATTAAAAGTAACCAGCCACTCCTTTCCCCACTGTATTACGTGCTCAAGATCAGAGGAGAGAGAATTGGAGAGAACGTGGTCGTTTACTCTCTTAGATGTGCTACCATAAATGGTAGTGTCGTCAGCATAAATGTCTACAAATGATGTAAGGATGTGATTTGGAAGATCATTAATGTAGATCAGGAAAAGAGTTGGACCCAGAATGGACCACTGAGGGACAACGGCCTTAATACTGTGAGCTTCTGATTTTTGTCCCTCAACTACTACTCTTATGAACCTATCAGAAAGAAATGATTTAATAATTGAGAAGACATTTCCAGCTAGACCATAGCTAGAGATCTTATGAAGTAAACCTTTATGCCATGCCCTATCAAAGGCCTTAGATATGTCAAGAGCAATTGCCCTAGAAAGGTTGCCTCCGTCAAGAGATTTGCTTATCCTATGAGATATAACTGTAAGCACATCTGCTGTAGATCTAGCAGAACGGAAACCATATTGAGTGTCACTAAGAAGGTTATTTTTGTTGAGATGGTTGATGACTCCTGTATTTAACACAGATTCCAACAACTTACTCATGACGCACAGGAGACTTATTGGCCTGTACTGAGAGGGGGCTGAGCTATCACCTGAATTCTTAAATACAGGGCATACTGATGAAATTTTCCAGGGAGATGGGAAACTATTCTCCTTAAAACAACGTTTAAACAGTTTTGTAAGTATGGGCGCTTGTTCAGGTTGAAGTTGCATATAAATTTGTTTTTTAATTCATTCTTTACCTATTATATTCTCTATCTCACTAATCGTACTGCCCAGATCTATAGAACTCATTATCGACCTATAGACGCGTTCAAGTTGATGAAACATTTTCTAATCGGTAAAATGTTAATATATATATATATATATATATATATATATATATATATATATATATATATATATATATATATATATATATATATATATATAAGGAAGGGTTGTAAAGAGATAGCTTCGAATTTGGTGGTATTTAAACCAAAGAAACATATGATGAAAGTAAAAATAAAATAATTTATTATACCACATCTCTTCACACTGAAACACTTATCACTGTGGCCCTATATTAAAAAAACCTTGTTAAACTTTGTGACATATTTCCATTCTATGGAGGTAAGGCGCGAACGAACACCCCATAATTTTATTATACCGTAGTTCTTCAAACTGAAACATAATTATTAAAGTATACTTACGCATATAGATATTAAAAATTGTATTAAAGTGTGTGCCTATTTCCGTTCTATGGAGGCCGGACGCGAACGCAGACCCCACAATTTTATTATACCATCCCTATTAAAGTTAAAACACACTTATCAAAGTATGCTTATGTACATCTATATCAAAAACACTTGTAAACGTTTTGTTTAATTTTTAATTTTTTTATTTCCATACTTTGTGGACCAGGCGCGAACGCAGACACCACAATTTTCATGAACCGCCGTTCCGCACGATCAAACATACCGATTGCTATGTCTCGATACATCTTCTATCATTATATGTAATCAGTTTTTAAAAAATAATCAACCATATAGGGGCATATTCGTGCGCGCACACACACACGCGTGCGCGCGTGCGCACACACACATTCAGCTTTATATATTAGATAAAGATGTATGTATGGATGTATGTGTGTGAGCGTGTGTGTGCGTGTGCGTGTGTGTGTCTCTGTGTGTGTTTAATTACATAATACATTATATACTAAATACATTGATATATATATATATATATATATATATATATATATATATATATGTATATATATATATGTTTGTGTGTGTGTTATAATATTTTTTAAATGCAGAATATTCCAGAAATGTATTTAGAAAGTGATTATTTCGCCAAATAATTGCGATTAAACCTACAATTTAAAATCAGCGATGAATTATTAGTGAAGTGAATTTACGCTGTTGTTTTAAAGCAAGATGATCGTGTTTATAATAAAATCCCAAAATATTAAATCCTAATTTGATTATAAAACCTAATTATTCAATTTCAACTGCTCGTAGCAATTAGGTATATCCTTGCACGTTCCTCGGAAACTAAATGCGTTCGCACATAAATATCCGGATTAGGCGCCCCTTGGGGTTACTCTCCTGGAAAGTAATAGTGATAAATGAATGGTTTAATAACCAACATGGCGCCCGATTATCAGGGTTTTTTTGTTGCATTAATCTACAATAGCGAAAAGCATCGAGTGTAAATCTGAACGTGATGCCCGTTCGATTTGACGCAAGCTGCCTCGAAGCGTTCGTTAATTTTACGCTAGAAGAATTTAGTAAATGGATTTTTACGAAACTATAGCGGTTTTAAATTTACAAATAAACGGATAGGTATAATATTTAGATGCGTCCACTTTAGGCTGCTATAAGAAATGTAAACGTTATTTAAAACTAGAAGGATTACCTGACTTTGCCGGAGGGAGTAGTAATTTACTGATGCTGATCTGTAACAATTGTTTGCTATTGTTCTCATAGACGAAGTAAAACTGACTCTGAAAATCGAAACCACTAATAACACTGATAAACTTTCATATAAAATAAGTGAGTTATATTATACTTATAATCATGCGAGATCAGTTTTACTTTGAAATTAGTAGAGGCATCCGACATTGCCCTGTCTTTAAATACGCTTAAATATGTTATAATTATTTACGCATTTTTCGTATTTATTATTCAATTCTCTATCAAGTAGTTTATATTATACTCTGCCTAGTATAGGCTAATCATTTCAAAATTAACAAGTGAAGCTTGCATGGCCCCGCGTGAGTGCACAGTGAACGAGCCATAAAGATTAAGTTAAGCATTTTCCCCCTCCCCCATTTAGCCCCAAAAGTCCCCAGTAGACGTGAAATCCTTGTGAAAATGAACAAACGGTGCAGCTTTAGGCCTTAATGTATGTTAATCTGACTTCTGCAACATGCAAACGAAAAAAAAATGACTAAGTCCATCATTTGCTCCTACATTTAGCCCCAAAAGTCCCCAAGGCCTTAGCATATTTAAATTTGAGTTCGGCACCATGCAAAACATCTAAACATACATACCCAGAAAATTTTGGACAAATATGGTAAAATAGTCCCCAAAACGGAGTGTTTTTATTAGCACTAAAAGAGCCCCTGGGGCACACCCAAGAGTTATCGCGAAGTATAGACAAACAAAATTATATAGAAATCAGTTACAACATCTCAGAAAGTTTTATAAAAATCCAAGGCATCACTTTTTTGTAATAAGCACAAACGTGTCAATTTAAGCTATTTTAAACCAGAAAAGGAATCCATAGGGATCAACCGGAATTTTCCGTGATAATCTGTTCTGTTATGTTTTACCCATGTTGTTTAATGTTTGTGCTAAATTTTTAAAAATCCAAAACGTAGTTATTGAGAAAAGTTCAGACTGACGCACGGACGAATGGACGAGAGTGAATTTACAGGTCCACCCTCCTTTAGTCGGGGGGACCAAAAATTAAAAAAGACGTATGATTAGGGTGCCAACGACTAGAACCGAAACCGAATCCAAAATTGGTAATACATATTAAAAAACTCGTAATATTAAAAAAAAAATGAATAATCCGAAGAGCGTTACTACATATCAGTAATACTGAAATCTTACATTTTCTCTATCCTTTATTCATTTATTTATTTTTTCCAGGTTTCACTAAATGTCTGAACAGTTCAACTATGCTTATCTTGTTTGTGCTCTTTTTGTTTCTGTTGTTTCTCTCCAAATTATAATTGCACTATTAACTAAACTCTGAAAAATGCTTTTTCTCAGCAGTATGCATCATTTCTTAACCAGTCTAAACTTAGTCCTAAGCTAAATTGTATTACTCTTAACCAGTTTTCAAATGGGTTCTTCCAAAATAAATTAATACAAAAAAAAAAACAAAAATAAAGCAAAAACAAACCCGAACTCAAAAATTGAAAGTTCCATTACGGTATCTTATAAGGTAAGGCTTGAATGCTCGAATCATTCTCCATCGAGACCAACTCTAAGTATTGATTTTTTGAAGGTACACTTTAACTATATGCAATATCTGTGACGAAAAATTGATATTCATATAAAGCGGTAACGAATATGCTTTAAATTTAAGCATGCGATACTATACAGGTTCTCTAATAAACATGATTAGGCGCGATTTCCTCCATCGAGCGTCGGAGGAAAGATTATATCTTGTATATGAAAAGGAAATATTCATAGAAAGAATGATAAATGACATTCTATACATAATATAACAATTTATTTGAAACCTGTTTGCAACAAATAAAATGTTGGTAATAAATTAGAATTTAGACACCAATAAGTTTCTCAGTTAAAAACAAGTTTTTATGTCTGCAAGGAGAGTTTGAACAGATATGCGAATTCCTGTTGGAACTTTGTGTGTGTATAAATTAAATATGCATCGTATATGTCTATGCATATTCGCTTGCAACTTTCCTGTGTGATTCATATACATATATATATATATATATATATATATATATATATATATATATATATGACTGGAGAAATCGCCTGATGCAAGTACTAAGTCTGTTTCTATTTAACAATTTTACTTAAAGCTTTTCTTTCATCTTTATAACTGAATTCTCTATTGTAGTTATAAACATTTTAGAAGTCTGATCATGTATGTGCTAAGGATGGGGTAGGTTTAATTTAGTTTTACTTTCCCATATTTTCTGCATTCTTTATTTTTATTTTTACACTTTTTGCAAAGGGTCTTTAGACTCTCTCTCTCTCTCTCTCTCTATATATATATATATATATATATATATATATATATAATATGTGGGTGTATGTGTGTGTGTGTGTGTGTGTGTGAAAAGAAAGATTGGTATACAAAGAAAGGTCAGAGTCCATCGTTTCTTAATAGTTGTATCGTTGTTTTGACATTTTGTTCGCTATCGTCCCCTTGAATTCCCAATTTTGGGTCCATTTAAATTCTAACGATTCTTTTCTGTTTCGTCTAGGTTGGATTCTTCTCCTTGCATATCGTTCTGCATCAATCTTTTTTCCATACACTAGACAGCAACTATAAACCTTGTGTGTGAGTACTTTATTGTTCCATACTTGGGCAAGATCCTTGAGATCCTACATATCAACATATGCTAAAATATGCACAAACATATCTACTTACTTTGTTTTTTATCATCTTCACATTAGCCATTATCATCGATTGCTCACTGGCAAAAACAATAAGTTTTCTTAGAATACAACTGACAAATCCTACCAGATTTCCAAGGATCTACATCTCTCAAGAACCATTACACATTTTGCACTATAACCACATCTATTTTCCAGTGTGTTTTTGTTTGGTTGTCTGGCAATATGCTTCTCCAATGTTCCAGGACATAGCGCTATTGAGATATGCTTAGTAATTTCTCTTCTTTTGACTTCCATTTAAGATAATATACCGTTCTTTGGGGTAATTATGCCAAATCCGAGGGTAATTGCGCCAACTTAAAAAAAAGTGCTCTTTATATGCGTGGTTGCCAAAAGAGCACTTTTAGCGAGTTGGCGCAATTACCCCGGATTTGGGAAATTTACCACAAAATACTTTTATAATCTGAGAGTCCATTACACGACTGGTAGGCCGTCCATACGCTTCAAAGACTATTCCGATTCCGAACCCAGAAGTAATACAACATCTTACATATACATCTCGTATATCAATGCTATACATTAGAGCATTGCTTTCGTAATAAACATGTTATATTTTACTCATGAATAATGAGAATAAATGTAGAAGTAACAAGATATATTAGACGCCTTCGCGAATGGAGTTTAGTGTCATTTCTTATTTAAATTATTTCTCGGACATTATCTCCAGCTGAAAATTGTGATTAGAAGATGTCAATTATTTATGGAATTATACACAGTGTGAGCATTATAACCCTTGGAAGGCGAGCAATAAGATTTTAGTTTTTAAAGACTGGCTTAATCTCACGTAACAAGCAATATGCATAAGTGTCGAGGCATTTAAGTAAAGTATTTAGGAATTACGAAACATTTAACACGTTAGTGTTTGACAAGTTATTTTCTATTCAGAATGACAGTAAATATCAAAATATAGCATTCCTTCGGTCCTCTGTCAGCGAATCAGAAATCTTTTTTTCTCATAAAATTCTTACTGTTGTGTGCATTTTTAGAAGAGGCTGAATTTTATCAGATTAAAAACGGATCTTTCTTTTAGTACCACTTTTAAAAAAAAACAGAAGACTAGTGGCTTTATTTAGGTGGCTTGTCCATAACTTAACTATTATTATTCATCCTCTAATTTATATTCTATACAGTATATAATTACCAAATGATATTTATGCCATAATCAAAATTGGGAACTATTTATGTAAATGCTGCTACTGTTACTACTACTGCTGCTGCGAACAACAACAGACACAAAGATCATTACAGTTATGCAGCATGTGGGCAATAGAATTGCACATCGGTATAGCATGTGAATTTAATACACTTTGGAAATCTCAGTTCAACCAGTTGCTGCCAGTACAGAGAGCGAACATATTGACATTCAAATCATAAATACCCGTATGGCTATGAATAGTGATGAGCAAAGCAAATATGAGTTGTTTAAAGGCATGAATTACAAGAGCAGGATTAAAAACAGTGTTTTATAGCTTCTTTGATATATATATATATATATATATATATATATATATATATATATATATATATACAATTATTTTTTTACTATAATAATTAAATACATACAGACACTAGTGTTTCATCGGTTCGAGAATCTTCAGTGCACTGTGTCACGCTCAACACCAGTCGACAAACTCGAAGTCGGCAACACGAGCCATCTCTGGCTCGATTAGCAAATACCGTATCCATTCGGCTACCATTAACCGCGTGAAATAACATTGAATTTAAACTTTGAATATTCTTTACGTCATATATATATATATATATATATATATATATACATATATGTATATATATGTATATATATATGTATATACATATATACGTATATATATGTATATATATGCATATACATATATATATGTATATACATATATATATATATATAGGTGTATATATGTATATACATGTATATATATATTCATATATTTGTATATGCATACATATACATATATTACGTATATATATATATATATATATATATATATATATATATTTATATACGTATATATACATATACATATGTATATAGGTCTATATATGTATATACATATATATATATATAAATGTACATATATATATATATGTAATATATATATATATAAATGTACATATATATATATATATGTATATGCTTACATATATATATATATATATATATATATATATATATATATATATATATATATATAAGCCTATCGCCTGGCGCTGCCGATCGTAAACAACGCATAAATGTTATATAGTAATTAATGGAGAAGTACTGTTTATTATGAGCAGAAATACCGTAAATATAAAACGTAATATTAATTTTTTTAAGCGATTAAGTATAAATAAAACGGAAAATGACTGACCTGTGCATGCGAGTTTTATATGTTTTTCTTAACAATTCATCGATTGTAAATAAAAAGATAACCCTTGAGCATAAACAGAAAAGAAAACATCAAGATAGTGAGTCCAGTACGATAATCATAAGGCCAGCTTTACAGGATATTAAAAAGTGTTTTCATACCAATTTATTCTCAACATAAGTATATGCCATGTGAATGATTGACGCATGCACAATCGTGAAACACTTGACAAACAGATAAAAATTCGAAAGCGCCACATAAGCATTTTTGGGACAATTAAAAAAAAAATTTCCATATTAAAATCGTTTAAATACACTATATATCAAACGTTAAATCTGCACACCAAAATTCATTGAGTACATAGGTTGAGGATGTCCTCACACACATTCCTGTTTCCATATACATAGATCTATCTATCTATATATATCTTTATACATATATATCTTTATATAATATTTCATATATATATATATATCAGTTTTTCTCTTGAAGTATATATTTATATATATATATATATATATATATATATATATATATATATATAGTAATTCATAAAATATATATGGCGACTAAGCTTATAAGCCTGACGAATCCTACAGTGGATGAAACGCAGAATATTCAGTGTAGCTTAGTCGCCATATATATTTTATAAATTATTAACTAGCTATACCTACGTATTGAGCACTTTTGAAGTAAATACTTAAAGTTTACGCATAAATCTATACTTTCGTATATTAAATTTATGTGAGTAAATGAAGTAGTTATATATATATATATATATATATATATATATATATATATATATATATATATATATATGGCTGCCTTTCCCTATTTGGCAACTAGTTCAATATAATAGTAAGGAAAATGTGACTTACTGTTTCATCTTAGTTTTTTTCGCTGACATTTAAAATATACTAACATGCATTAACTCCCCGCACGAATTTGGCTCATCGGTGCTACGAATAAAACGAACATTATAATAATTAGTGTCTGGCCACAATGAGCCCGATGATATTACGTTAATTAATGTATTTTTTATTTTAAAAATTTTAGCCAAACATTCGGATTATATTAACTGCCTGTACACATTTGTATAGTATGCATTCTTCGTACTACTGTTCTCATCTTGAGGGTTATTTTCGCACAATTTCGGTTGTTGTAACGTCTAGCTTTTTTTAGTTTTATCTGGTCGAACTTGGGAACTTTTGCGTTAAGGTCGGTAATCCGTACAGAAATTAGCACGTGACCCTTTATATTTTCGACATGCATAGTACACCTGGCAAAGGTCTTGCAAAAATGGACAAAAGGCGAGGGTTACATTGGAATAAAACTCCAAATGAGAACAGTAATCCAACTAATACAAATAATTCAAAATATCAATCCTTATCTAAAAAATTAAGATATATAATGCCCTTTTTATATACTTAATAAGCGGCGTCAGAAACACGAAAATAATTAAATACCCGCCATTTCGAGACTTCCGTTCGCATTACTCATAAGAATCTATGAAACCATTTTTTTTTTTCAAGCAAAGTGAAGACGTATTTACTTCAGCGGAAATAAACAATTTTTCTAATTAATAAACTCTGAGATGAATGAAGACAGACGTGGCGGTGAGAGTAACGGAATGTTCCTTAAACATAAGGCAGTAAGTCTAAGCTGAAAAGGAAGAGGTGACGGATGTTGTGTGCGAATAAATGAAAAGCCTACACGTACGAGTCAATAAAATAAATTATTAATATAATATATTTAAGACAAATGTAAAAATAAGATCGAGAACGAAGAAGGATGAGGAATTACTTTTAAATATTGATATAAAAATGAGAAGACAGGGATTCTGGCGTGCAAAATAATTTGAATTTATGTGCGTGAAAATATAAATCGCGCGGCAACTACCAATCACTGGAATCCACGTTTCAAAATGAGAGTGCCATTCATTATTATTTTCCCTTCATAATGCCCGGCCACACGCACGCACACACACATACACCACACCACACAAACACACACACACACACACACACACACACACACACACACACACACACACCACACACATATATCTGCAGCGTATCCCAAAAAGATGTACTTACTCTTTAAAACCTTTGTACATCCAGCAACTTCCAGCAAGTTAGATTTTCTCCTCACTAATATCGTGATGTACGAACTTATCTCGATTCAACATATCCAAATTAACAGAAGAGGTAGCGTTGGATTTCCTGCGCGTTTACCAGACTTTAGGCCAATGGATGTCCTTTTATGGGGAAATTTCCGAGATAAGGTTTATGCCGCAAGACCAGTGTCAACCGAGGATTTGAAAAATGAAATTCGAATACATTGTTCTGCAATTCTAAATGAACTGTCTAGCAATGTTGGCGAATTCATTGTTCGACGTTATCAGCTGTGTTTGAAAAACGAAGAAAGGCAGTTTGAACATTTGCGAACGCAGCCGGAATAAGGATGAACAATTACCTACATGACAATAAATAATAAGTTTTACATCAGTTTATTCGTTTGACTTATGTATTTAACTCCTTATGACTGTATGTTTGGCAAGACACGTATACTTACACACAATCCGCATGAGTAATGGAATATCAAAGAGTGAGTACATCTTTTTCGGACACCTTTATATAATAGTGTTGGGACGATGATACACAAACAGAAATCGGAAAAATCAGAACGTTTGGAATGTCAGAAACGGACAAAAAATATTGTTTCCTTTTTTCAGATGCTAAAAATTATTCTTTATTTATCTTTTTTCTTTGATTTTGTTTTTAAAAAAGGCCTTCACTTCCTAGTAGTTATGAAAAAATGTAAACATTTGTTGATCTTAAACTAACAATAAAGCATGCATCGATACATCGCTCCTCCGCACAAGTGTGTTTCTTCTTTGAGAAAATATCTGCATATTTAACACGTGTTTTTATAGCAATCGAAAAAAAAATAACAACTTTATAGGAAAATATATATAGATTTATAAAAATAGAAACATAATCTTTTATTGTATTGGAATCAGGTATTTTGTACAGAATCGGTAATTGTATCGGAATCAGGAAAATATTGAAACTGTGCATCATTAATGCATACACTATTATATAAAATGCATGCTTATGTGTGTGAGTATCTTTGTTATGGACACCGAAACCAATTTGTCTTAAAAAAAAAAAAATCACACAAATATTCTTAATGTGTCAGAGAGTGTTCTGTGATAGATTCTGTATAAGAACGCAACCGATAATCGATAATCATCAATAAAATAATCAGATGACAGTAGTTTACAGTTTATACAGCGTAAGATCACAAGAGCATTTGAGGAGTTTGCTAACTGCATAGGCAGAAAGGCCTGAACTGAACTAAATTATATTTGCACCTGGTCGTTCTTCTAATCTCATCTTTTCTAATTTCATTTCTAATGCTATACATCTGCGTGAGTATAGGCGCTTTTCACTGACTAGACAATAAACAATCGCAATCTTCGACAAATAAACTGTGCCAAACGACAATGTGGCGGATAAGAAAAAAACGAAGGATATAACATATATATATATATATATATATATATATATATATATATATATATATATATATATTAGTGTTAAGAAAAATCTTGGTGGCGGCTTTGTTGTTACAAGTCGAAAAAATATTAAACTTTAAATAAATGAATATTTGTTTATTTAGAAAAAATAAAACTTAGCACGTGGTCGTTTTTCTTCCCCATATTTTGAATATATATATATATATATATATATATATATATATATATATATATATATATATATATATATACTCATGGAATTGCTAACAGAGAAAAATTGCTTCACTTTATCATTGTAATACCCCTACATACGAGGCGTCTATATTTGCAAACGCCCTTTAAGTTTCTAACCGACACTTTTGGTGCAATTATTTGTATTTCCCTTACGTTTTGGTCGCAGAATATATTACCCAGATCATTGTGATTGTTTTTTCATGCGTTCTATTCATTCTAACATTAATATCTTCCAGTTTCTTTTCATGCCGTGCATAAGATGTTGACGTGTCGTTATTTTTTCCTCTCAGCTGTTTAAACCTAGAAGTTCCACTTCTTTGTCACATATCACAATTTCAAGTTCAATAGTTGTTTTCTACGTACGTAGCGTTTAGATTTGCAAAGATGTAGATGGTGTATGGCTTACTCTCAACTGTTCTTTCTCGTCTATTTTACCAGGACTTACTCATACATTAGATGTTAACTATTTCACATACGGCCTAATGAATATAGTTACATACTCCATTTACTCGCATTGTTTCGTAGCTGTTCCTCGGCAGAACTTACAAAAGTGAATGCAAGGTGGTCTACACATTTATGTGTTGAGGACGTAATTGTATGATATTAGTTCAAAATCAATACGTAAAATATGTTATTAGATGTCCACAGGTGTGTAAAATTAAAATTTGATTACAACTCTGTACATACCTAGACGGAAGTATTTAGTTTATTAGTAAGACTTTGGTCTTCGTATTATTATTATTATTATTATTATTATTATTATTATTATTACTACTATTACTATTACTATTATTATTATTATAATAATAATATATATAATAATAATAATATATAATAATATATATAATAATAATATATAATAATAATATAATAATAATAATAATAATAATAATAATTATAATAATAATTATAATAATAAAAATAATAATAATAATAATAAACCTCTCGGAAGTGTATGACACTGAGAAAGTCTGTATAATCATAATTAGGAAGTTACTCTGTGTCGAAGTGCAGGTGTATTTTGAACACGTTTGGATACCAGTCACAGCATCAGTTCCTGTCGCTACCACTCAGATCACCATCCGGCATATCATCCTACTTCAGAGATCCAAGAATTTCACCTTTGTGTAACGCCCGTCCTCGCACTAGCTCATTCTGAAGCCATTGTAGTATAGTTTACCGTTTCTCTTGGATAACAATAAAACACGATACCGATTGTCTTTAATCAAACATACGTGTTTTTCATCTCTTTTTGCTATTGTTGTTAGTTCTTTACCGTGTATCTACTTTATCAGTTGTACGGTCTATAGGTACCTTCACACATTTCGGCCCTCTACAACTAGTGGTGACCTAGCTTAAACGGCTGGAGTCACTGGAGGTTGATGGCTCAATCTATTTGTCTGGGAGCAACGACGTTGCTGTAAGAGAGGCTTTTCTTTCTGCCGTAAATCCTGAGCGAAGTTAGTCCTCTCTTCTACATGAGATATAATTCTAGAAAGTATGAATAAAAATGATCAAAATACCATGGCCAAATTGGAATGCTTATTGACCATATCAATATGTTGATTAACTATACCTGTTACCTGCGCCGTTATATATATATATACTAACGTGCAATCGTTCTATGAAAGTACGTGCGGTCACTTTAAGACGCCGGCGCGCATATGGATGAATAATCTTGTAGGCTATCTACTCGATATGAAATTCAGTGGAAAACATTTGATAAATATTTGGTTAGACTATCAAATATAAATCTTGTCGTATCGGGAGGAGATGTTTACAAGGGGAGGGTTAAGTTGATTAGGGTCAAGAGATCTGATACATAGGAAGGTCATTGAGATAAAGAAGAGGGAGAAACATGAATAGAGGGACATATTGAGAGGGAGAGAAAGAGAGGGAAATCGCGAAAAACTATTGAGTAATAATACAAATCAACACCACGTTTCCCGGGGTTTCCTTGCATATCTCCCATATTGACAGAATCCTTATCTAATTATGTTACCGCAGTGTGGCTTCGTTCGTTCCAGCAAGGGTAACGGGTCGGACGCGGTTGCAATCGACAATGACTGGCGGAGTTAAGGGAACTGAAGAAAGAAGATATTTGTATGGGGGGGGGGCGATGAATCAACATGGCAGGCTGTTGCTTTCACTGGGCAGGCACGAGTATTTCTTTAAAATGTATGAAGTGTGAAATGACCACTGACAAATATATATATATTTATACCTTCCTTTTATTTCAATATATATATACATACATACATACACACACACACACACACACACACACACACACACACACACACATATATATATATATATATATATATATATATATATATATATATATATATATATATTGAAAGGAAAGTAGGTATAAATATGGAGGAATGTTGGACTTTCTATCGGCGGTGGAAGAAAAAAAAACAAATAGCAAAATAATATACATTTTAGGATGCGGCTATTCACATTTAGCGCTTATTGCTGAAAATCCGGTAGCTCTGTAATTTACGGATCGTGCTGAAATAATAAATATATCATTTAGAAAGTCATTGTAAAGACAGTGAGCGGATTATTATTCTGTATCTTTATATGAAAATTTAATAAGCACACGATACAGTAAAAACTGGATTTAAATTGAAAGCTAAAAGTATAACAGTCTGTAAACTGCACACGAACCGCAATCCTATTTCAAAGATAATTTGACATAACTATAATAATAGAATATAGCCTTTCTAGCGAGGGATACCCGGCGTTGCCCGGGTGTTTGTAGGTGTGTGTGAAAAAACAGGTGCCCGTGAAATAAAAACAAAGCCTTGACGACGCGCAGTTGGAAATAGTAAAATGTGAAAAAAAACAGGTGCTCATTTTTGATTGACGTGACGGCGATAGGTATTTAGCAGTCAGCATTTTGTGCGGGATAGTTTTAAATGAGGTCAATAAATCGGTTTGTTTGTTTTCAAAAACCCGCTCCCCCGTCTGATATGACGAAGTCGACAAACGTTCATTGGCTCTGTGCCTGTTATTTATTAGAGTCGAGTTTCGCTTTTTGTTTATGCCGAAAAGCGAATGTAACACGTGCCGATGCGGGAACTGTTGAATTCTTTAACGTTTGAAAGTCAATAAAATTAAATAGACAGGCGAGCTCCGTGGTTAAGTGTGAGATATTACAATTTATAGATGATATAAAAAGTTTTAAGAAGTTGTGAACCGAGCGAGCGCTTCTCTGAAAGAAGCCTTTTGTGGACATCGAGGAAAAGCGTACATACATACATACATACATACATACATACATTTTCGCTTTTATATATATAGATGGACTTTTTTACAGACTATCGTCAGAATGAACGCACGGATTAAAACAAAAACGAGCACTGTAAAAACAATATTAACGCCCTTGGTATTTCATTAGAATTATTACTAATTCTGTGTATCTGTTCTTCAAGCACTGGAAAATATATATTTTCTGTTCTTTTTCTTCGTTATATATTCCGCTTATAAAATGATGCAAACAACTTAGCATTCTCATACTTGGCTTCTACAATGAAAAACTTGTGTATATTCCAACCAGTCCATGACGTTTCCTAACTGATATTTCTCTCTTCTCACCAATTATCGTTTAATTAATTCTTTTAATAGTCATCAAAAAGATTCGATCTTAAAACGAGATTGACTATAGGATTCTACGTATTATACTATAAATATATCTATTTATTAAGAACCAAACACTTCCACGGCTCCCAAAGGTAGCTATTCATTATTTATGACCTTTAACTGCTATTGACAAATATTAAACATATCTGTCATCGGGTCGAATTCAAGTAAATCTATTTAACATTTAATTTATGATAATTTCAGGGCGATACGCAAGTCAGATAACAAACAATATCAACCTATTATTCACTGAATTTTAGTTGTATCCTAACTAAAGTACCCGGAATTGCCAGGTTGTATTTGATATATTTTAATATTCCGTCCTCATACATTATTATCGAATTGATTAAATGAAACAAAAATGCACAATGTCTCATTTTCCCACAGGGTCTGAATGATCCGTTCTGTGTTAACATTTAATTGGTTGATTTCAATCTCGTGGTTATTCATTGATTGTAAATGATTGCGGATGTCAATTTAGGTGTGTTGTCGGATCTTGATCAGATGAAGTTTCGATCGCGAATTCAATTTTGATTTTGTTGGTATTGTTATGAAAACTGTATTTACCGAAATTAAATATTCTGCTTCTATGATATTTCAATGTGAGATGTCGAATATAACTGACTGCATTTTTTATCATATCTGCAAAATATAAAGTACATAAGACAATTTATATATTCATGTATGAAATTTACACTTTACATTTATATTAGGGAAAACGGCATCAAAATGTATCATGCATTTATCGAAATATAAGGTAATTATCCAAAAAGTTGTATTTTACTCAGACTAATTACTTAAAACAGGTAATTAAAGTTAACAATTATTTATCTAGTCGATGAATGAGTCAGAAAAATATTTATGTCTTCGTATATTTAATTTAACCTGTAGATACTAATTTCTTTTGAGAAAAACATATTTAGAGAAAAAAAATAACAAATTCTTTAAAGAAAAGGAGAGAATTTATTTAAAGTAAGGAAACGTTTTTTTTTGTTTATTTTTGAGAAATGAAAATTATCTAAAGGGAAAAGGAGAGATAATTTTAAGAACAATAACATATTATAAAAGCTAGTATAGGCAAATATTTTCATTTTCAAGATTTCGAGAAATATTTGCTTATTATTTGAAAATAAAACGAGTAAATGAAAAGCAGGAAGATTACATTGGTCTAAGTAAGGTTTTCCATCTAAAACTGTACTTAAAATTTGTCCCCTGTCATGCAAGATTCCCTAAATAAAGTATTATTTTTTAAACAGAATTTTGTCTTCGGCTTTCATATATTTCTAATAAAAGATTGTAAAAATATGCAGGAAATTAAAAAAAAATATATATTATCCAAACTTCTAAATAAGTATTTCGCATTTACGCTGGCCATTAAATATGTTCAAATATATTTAAATATATGAAGATTTCGTAGTTATTAATACAAATACATGATTTCAAAAGTTAAAAAAAGTAACTCGGTGCCATCAGCTGAAATCGGAACTAAAACATTTCGGAGTTCATCCGCGTTTATTACAATAAGAAATAAAACATGGCGTCTAGTTAAAATGAACACGTTGTATTTACATTGCTGATATGTGTATGTACGCTTTATACATCCGTACAAAGATTGTATTCGTTATAGACACTCCTTGGCGTATGATAATTATTTCCTGTTAATTTCAGAATGATCTGAGCAGTACTTAAGGAGTTTATCTGTTAACTATTAACATATACACATATGCTATTTTATCTATATAGATTAGATCCACCCTCCCTTGTAAAGTTGTTTGTTCTAGTCAACAATTAAACACTTTTCAAGTTCAGTGATCAAACGTAACAAATCAGCTCATCTCTTTCTATCTTTGATTAGATGGATTAAGTGATAAATATGTGACGAGACAACTGTACCCGTTATCCACATCTTTATTTTTATGGAAAACATCATAAAACGGTGACATCATAATTGTGTGAGGTAATCCATTGTGCCAAGCCATACCCCATCGTTTTAATAGATTTTGCCATTCACTGCGACAAAAAAACAACGAAGCGAGATCAACAAAGTATAAAGAGTACATACACTCAGCAGAGAGATAGATAGATAGATAGATAGATAGATGGATAAATAGATAGATAGATAGATAGATAAGTAGGTAGATAGATACATAGATGGATAGATAGATAGATAAAAATAATACACGTCTATAACAAAATTAAACTCATTTGTTCCATTTGTAATGGCATATGCCGACTAATCGTTACAATTGACAGAATAATGACCCTAACGCGTTCATTTCGAAAATATATTTTATGATTGAAGGATAGCGGGACAAGCCGAGCGAATTAATTCTCTCATAAAGAAGAATGGACACAGAAAAAAACAAAACAAAAACAAAAAAAAAATTCATATACTGCGAGTCTTATAAGGAAGCCAGTGTGTACTTTGACACGTGAGTGACCAATGCGATTTAACGTGTTCGTCGTTGGTAAGGTGATAGGTTTGATATTGATGATTCACCGATAACTCAAGGGAAGAAGGAACGAAGAGTTAATAGCGAGCCAAGGGTGACTAAGCATCAAGTGAATGGCTTGTAAACATGAGTGCCACCGGCAGGGGAGTTCTGATAATATTTAAGGGAGCCGCAAGGAAACCGACAGCTATACCACACATTAACAGCATTAACAAATACCTATAGAGACACACACATACACACACATATATATATATATATATACATATTTATATTTATATATGTATATCTATATATACAGAGTAATATTTTTTATATAAATATAGTGTAACATTTTTATATAAACGTATAGCAATATTTATATATACATATATATATATATATATATATATATATAGTAATCCGCATAGAGTACTGTTTCGTTGTATTACAACTCATCAGTGCGGTCAGACTAGCACCATTCCATAGCCAGTCATTGAACATGCAACCATCGCGCCGTATATATATATATATATATATATATATATATATATATATATATATATATATATATATATATGTGTATGTGTGTGTAAATATATGCATATATATGTATATGTATATATATATGTAGGTATATATGTACATATATGTATATATGAATGTATATATATGTATATATAGATATGTATACACGCACACACACACACACATATATATATATATATATATATATATATATATATATGCATATATATATTATTTCAACCTAAGGTGTTTCTTTTTTTTTGTTTGCTTAAATGATTGTTTCAAACAACAAGACAACATTATTATCTTGTCGATTTCTTCAGATACGTCAAGTCAAAAAACTTTTTCAAGTAATTAAAAGATAAGTCAAAAAAGTTCTTCAAATAATTCAAGTCAGAAAACCTTTCTTCAAATAATTCAAGTAAAAAAAATCTTCAAATAATTCAAGTAAACATCTTTCTTTAAATAATTCAAGTTAAAAAAATTCTTCAAATAATTTAAGTAAAAAAAACTTTCTTCAAATAATTTAAGTAAAAAGAAATTCTTCAAATAATTCAAGTAAAAAAGAATTCTTCAAATAATTGTAGTCAAAAAACTTTCTTCAAATAATTCAAGTAAAAATATTCTTCAAATTATTCAAGTAAAAAAAATTCTTCAAATAATTCAAATCAAAAAAACTTTGACTTAAATTATCTGAAGAAATCGGTAGGATAATATTATTGTCCTATCGATAGAAGCAATCTGTAATGATTTAAGCAAATAACTACTGCCCCCCAAAAACGAGGTTTAAATGATTAAAACATAACATATTTCGCTCTACTAAAGTATTGAGCACTTTTTCATGTTTTTACTGAATATACCTCCTGATATCAATAGATCTCTCTATCTCTCTCTCTCTCTCTCTATGTATATATATATATACACACACACACAAACATATATATATAGAGAGAAAGAGATAGATAGATAGATAGATAGATAGACAGATAGGTGAGTGCCTGTGTATGAAGTAAATATTGCATTCGATTTATATTATGTCGTGAGTACCATATTTAAAATATTACTGGAATTAAACTCCAACAACTCTTACGAATCAAAAGAAGTTTTATTAAATATAGGCAGGAAAATTAAATAATAGTACAATCAATATGTTTAATTAGCTGTTTTGGGAGATCTTTTTATATTTCAACCTTTGTATCGCAAAAAGCAGATTTTACTCTGTCTGTCAAATATTCATTCTCCTTTGGTGTTTTCTTTGTGATTGTGAAGTGGCGTTCAGGTCCTTTGGCATTGTGGGGTTTGACTTAATTTTTCTCCAATGATTATTCGTGGAGTAGTGTGTTTCTGACTGTCATCCCATCTACTCCAATACTAAGAAAATTCTACAAATTTTCATTTTGTTTTTCAAAGGCATTTCTTTTTCTTTTAGTTTTGCTTTCTAAATTTTGCAGTTATTAATGTAGATATGTTTTATATCTATATTATGTATGAGAAGGCCTACGGCCGTCAAATCCAAGGGCATAGTATTGGTAAATTTGGCTTCAAGATTAGGTGATATACACCCCTGACTAATTCAAGAAAACACCTTGAATTTTTTGGTAAGTTATACTGCTCATGGAAAGACTATCTAACTGTTTATAATTTTCTTCATTGTAAGTTGAAATAGAAGAGTAGCAATAGAAAGTAACACCATCTTGAAATACTCTTTTGTTGACATAATCTTCTTCTTTTCTATATTTTCCATTGCAGTTCAATCTGTTCGTCTTAGCTGCAATGTACACTTGAATCATATGTTACTCTTTGAACTTTAAAATATGCATGGTTTACCATGGGAATCGAAAATATCAGATTTTATTAATATAAAAAACACAGTTTTACAGATTAAATTAAGAATAATTTTACATGTAAAATAAAATTGAAAAATGGCTTTCAATATTTATTTTTTCTGTAGAAATGCATTTGTTTCAACATTTGTACAATTTAATTATTAGGTTTGTCTCTTTGACAATGAATTTAAAACAAAAATAACTTACTTTCTGTTTCAGGGGGCAAGTGCAGATGATGTGCTTAGTCTTGCAACTTGTTATTTACGATAACAAGCAGTTGAGCCTACGTCTCCTGTGTTCAGGTTTTTTTGTTTAATCATTTTCCAATTGCCATGGGATTTATAAAACACCTTATTTTTGTATTAAACAAATTATCTATCTGTATACTACCTTAATCCTCCCTGTGTTTAAAACGAAGTTAATAGTTTTAATAAACTATTTATTTAATTAATTCATTGTCAAAGTACTGGGCAACACCTTCAAATTCTCTCTAAAATTTATATGTCCCAACTATATTCTATTCAATATCGAAAAGTATCGTATATTTTGTTTTTATCTACGGCCTTCTAATTTATTTTACTTTGTTTATTTTGGGAGAATGAAAATTAAAAAGGTATATCTAAAATTACTTATAATAAATTGAAACTTTATCTATATTCCATACTTCTTAATGCAAGAATTTAAAATTTATTTATAATTCTACCATTGTATTATAATTCACGTTCCAATCTGCTTTATTTATGTCTTCAATATCGATTCTTTAATTCTCCATGTTTAAAGGGGGATAACTTTGTTTACTCTTTTCTTATTTATTCACCAAAATCTCTACGTTTCATGTATTTAATCTTGTATATTTTGACTTCTGTATTTATTGATCACTTTCATTTCATTTTAATAAACAACTTATATTTTAACCATTACCTTTTAAATGCCTATCCCTGCTACATTTCTCATTTATTTTCATTATGATATATTACCAAAGAAATTATTTTAGTTTTTCTCTGGCCGTCTGTCCCTGTATCTTGCATTTAATTACTTAAAGCTTATTTTCTCTTTTCAGATGCTGTTGAAGTTTCCCGGTGTTTAATCTTATTATTCATAACGATTATAAACACTAAAAAAAGCATTAATATTTTCCCTATTAAGGTTATAGTTATTTTATTTTCTGTATGTGAAGTTCATGATCTACTACTTATCAATTGCTTGCACCATTTAAAATTTAATGGTAAATTTATGCGTTTTCCTCATACTTTACAATTAGTATATTCTGTGTATTTTCTTTCAAAAAATGTTTCAGTTGGGTTTTTGGCCAAAAGCAGATTTTTATTCCCATGCAGACAGTTTTGTAATGCCTCGCATATTTGGTTTAAAATGTAGTCTGAAGTATTCACTATGTTATAAGCTTAAAGATGACACAGATAAGATGGTTTTTATTTACTTGGTTTATATTTTGCACTTTTACTTAATGTTGCCAATTTTAGTTCCAAATCTTTTTTTTCTTTTTTCTGTAGTTACAAAGCCCAATCACTTTGTTCAGTTGTTTGTGTTTTTATTTATAATAGTTATTTTTGATTTATTCGCAATTCTATCATTACCCACCATCCCTATTAGGTCCTTTCTCCAGTTCGATTTCAAAAGATGCAACGTGTATTCTGAATCCATCCTTAAAAAACATTCCGTTTTCCCGCACGTATACCCTCCTTCTATTATCTAAATTAACTAAACATTTCTATACAATTTCTGAAATTAAGCACTTGTACTCTAGTAAATATTCGTTCGGTATTCTATGTTAAAATTTTCTCCCCAAATTTCAACTAATTCAATCAACTTATGCTTCAAATTTTTTTTGTATTTTATCATCATCGGAACAGATTATAGTGTTTGCTAGATTGGCGGCGGTTGAGCATGAGAGTTAAACTAAGTTCTGATAAAATATTTTACTTAATCTATTCTCTTGTTGATCATTTTTATCATTTATTTTGTAAACATAACCTTAGGAATATTATTTGTATGTGTGCAGCGATAGGCGGATAAAACTAAAGTTCTTTTTTGCGTCTGTTTTTGTTATGAGCTTACATAATATTCTTTTATTTCATTCTGTTTATTCTGCTTATTGTTTTCCTATATATTATCGTCTTTTGCATTTAATCTTCCATATATTGCAATGTTGAATGAGAATGTGCGGTTAGTGCTGCTATTTTTATGATTAACCTTCTCTATGCATTTGATTTTTCCATGAAATCCTGATTTAATTAAGGCTTCATTGTAATAATCCTTATTTTGTCTAATAAATGCCATTTTGTGATAGACCGGATTTTTTTTTATATACTGTGGACAATTTTTTGATATACTGTGGAAAATAACTTGGGATGATAAGATTATTATATATATATATATATATATATATATATATATATACATATATATATATACATACATATATATATATATATATATGTGTGTGTGTGTGTGTGTGTGTGTGTGTGTGTGTGTGTGTGTGTGTGTGTGTGTGTGTGTGTGTTATTTGAGAAGGAAAACCGAGCATTAATAAAATAGTAATTAACGTTTCGGCCTTATTTCAGGGGGTATCATCAGGATTTCATCGGAAAAATATAGAAGAAAAACGATTACAGACTACATGCGAGTGAAAAAGGAAAAAACAATCCTAAAGTTCTTCCCATTCTGGGCAGAAACTATAAATGTGCGCGCGTGTTTTGGGCCAGAATGGGAAGGACTTTAGGAGAATTTTCCTTTTTCCCCCCATGGATCTGTAATTGTTTCTTCTACATTTTTCCTACGAAATCCTGATGACGTCCCTTGAAATAGGGCCGAAACGTTGATTACTATTTGAATAATTCCCGGGTTTCCTTCTCAAATAACATAACGTCAACCATCGCTTGTATTTTTTATTTTTTTTTTTACTCATAAACACACACACACACACACGCATATATATATATATATGTGTGTGTGTGTGTGTGTGCGTGTGTGTGCGTGCGTATTAGCATACCGCCCCGCATTGCACGATCGTAAAATGCGCTTTGCTATATTCTGAAAACTGCAAACTTCGTATTTATTATATTATATTAGACCCAATATATAGTAATGGTTAAAAAAAAGGGTTTTTTTTTTTAAATGGCTCGTGCGCCACCACCGAGAACTGAAGCCAAAACTTCTAGCCTTTGATTTACTTTTTTTCTCTGGCGTTAATGTCTTGGCTAGGAAGACATGTTTTCTGCAAGGCTAAGAATTTATACATCAACTTATAGCTATTACGTTATACAGACATATTCGTTTTGCGGTCGTTCGATCTTAACCTGGCAAATTCCATATTTTTATTTTCACAGCTTTTCCCCGATTATCCCCGGCTAAAACCCATACAGCTTTGCATTGGGTTGAATACCCTATATATTAAGTTTCCTGTTTGTAGACTAAAAACTAGCAATTTATTTAAAACACGTATATATATGCTTACATATATATATATATATATATATATATATATATATATATATATATATATAGAAAGCTGTTTGTGCTTATTAAAATTTTTTACGCAAATATAACGCAAGTACAAATAATGTATACTATCTGCATGAATATAACTACACGTAATAGTTTATTAAAGATGATCATCCCAGGAGAAAACTGAAAAAAAAACTAATAGGGAATTAATTTAAATTAACGTTTGAAGAATATGCATATTTGCTAGATTATAATCAGATGAATGCAATTCCCGACCGCTATATAACAAATACGTATTTTATTTATATTGATAGATAGAAACAAGTGGTTTCATATTAATTTCAATACACACGCACAAAAAAAATAGGAGCATATATATTAGTGACGTGTTAAGGCCACAGCGGAGACAACTAAGTAAAAAACAAAACTAAGCAAGATTCATCCCAAAGCAGCACGCTGAGGCTACCCTATATATACAAATGTAGGTAAATGTTGGCATGTTTTATTGATTTGAAAACATATATTCTTTCTTACCAATTGTCAAAAAAGTTAAACCATAGAATAATATTTTTCAGGTCGTTTCCTCCGATAGAATAACAGAAGTAAGCATTTTAATATTTAATTCGGCATAGAGCATAGATATATCCACACGCACACACACACACACACACACACACACAAACACACACACACCCACACACACACACACATATATATATATAATTATTACTATGATTATTTTTATTTTACCACCTTTTTTTGGCAATGTTATAAGTTCCAAATCTTAGCGATTATCGATCAGAATTAAGGCTCGGTGAAAACGTAAGACCTGAATTGTGTAGTGTGCTGTGTGGCATTTGACATTGAGGTCACCCCTTAAGGGTATAATCCATGATCCAAAGCCTATTTAAAAAAAAATTTTACAACCATAAAAAAGTTTCGGTAAAGGTGCTAACGGGAATTTTATCATGACGTCCATTGAAGGTTATCCCATTGCACAAAAAGAAGGGGGGAAACAAAAAACGAAAGAATACTACGATGCACATTTAATAAATGAAAAGGTAAATAGGGAAAGAAAGATAAAGTCAGTTTTATGTTCACCAATAACAATGTCTGTCAAATTAGTCCATCTGACGGTTCTAAAAGAACCCCATTAACAAGAGTGTAAGGGATAGTAGGGGTAAGAATATAAGAATATAGGTGTAGTCAGCGTTTACTGCGTGTCAAAGAACTTAAATACATCACGTCAACACTTAATCTTTTTAAAAGAAGATGTATGTAAATTATCTCCCTTGCGCCATTAACTTAAATGTTCTCATTCGAGATAATGAGAATCCAAGAAAATAATCCAAATTTTCTGTGTAATGTATTTCTATAGAAGATGTCTTGGTTCCTTTTCACGTGAATTCTAACGTCTCACTGGTGTTAGTATTCTTTTTTTTTTTTACAAGACCCATTCTAGGCCTTAAAATAGTTCTTTCTTCCTCGGTGAAGAGGTCGTTGTAATTTCGTTTACAACTGATTTTTTAAACAGTCGTTTCTGACTAATTATGTGCCGTCTTCCTTGACGAAGAAAAATAAATCAAACCACTTGTTTCTCTGGTTTAAACTTGCGATTTTTAATGTCTTTTCTCTTGACGCGGGATAGGTAGCCGACTTCTTTTTCTCTTGTTCAAGCTTGCGATTTTTAACGTCATTTCTCGTGACGCGGGATAGCGAGCCGACTTCTTTCTCGTGTTCAAAACTTCCAACAATATGGCGCACACATCTCCTTTTATCAAACGAAAGGCATTCAACACGTGATATAACAAGCAGTAGCAGCACAAGATACACCAAAAAAGAGGGGGGATAAAGAAGGGGAGGGAGAGATAAGGTTAGACAGAAGGTGGAAAATAAAATTTCCACAGTGCAGTATGTTTTCACCCTCAGAAAATTTTTTAAACTTACCGCTCTTATAGGTTTTCGAGTAGTTTCTAAGATATAAAGAAATTATGATTTTTAATAGTTAGGGATAAGCTTTCAATATTAATTTAATGTAAAATGAGCACTCACTGTATTGCCACCATTGTTTGGTGTGTCTGTTATTTTTCATGTTCAAACCTAGGCTAGGGAAAGGTATTAGTCTAGCCACACTGATGAGTTGTGATAAAACAGAATAGTATTTGTAATAGTATACGGCTGAGTGTATAATAATCCCCCCTTTGGGGTTGAGCAATGTCGTAAATATATTTCACCCGCTGCTTATTTAGCTATTAAGCGAACCTCGTTGTGTGTTTGTTTGTAAACAAGCTAGCAGCTCGCGCGTAGTAAAGGCGATGGGCGAATATTTATTTAATATACATTTGATGAGACGTTTACGAGCACCATGCCTGGTCCAGTCGTTAGAACTGCGGACTATCAAGGCGAGGTTCAACCCACGGCTAGGGAAAGGTGCTGTATATGTACTGATCAGTTGTGATACAACGAAACACTACTGTATGTGAAGTAAGTAACGTCTAATATTTTTACTATTTCCGAATCTTAAAGATAGGATTATACATTGGAATTGTTAATATTACTTAGCTGATGTATTCGTAGTCTGAAAATGTAAACTCGATATTCACAGTATAAGACTTTCAGAAAATAAGCCTTGTCTTGGGAGTGTATCAGAGACAGAGTTACCACATTAGATTCTAGGCAATAGTGCATTGAGTGTGTTGGTGACTAGCTTTTCAACATTTAGAATAAAAACATAGGATGTTTTAGTTTACAACAAACCTTGTATGACAAAGCGAACGTCGGACACTCATTGACAAAAGCGCATAGAAAATTGTGGTGATTATGTTAGAAAATGAATTCTACAAAACAAATGTTGACTCGTTTACATAGTGCCACTCCCGTCATGAAAGCTTAACATCTTTAATAAAAAATAGTATTATTTTAGAACGACATACATACACACACACACACACACACACACACACACACACATATATATATATATATATATATATATATATATATATATATATATATATATATGTATAACTTCCACAGCCAAACAATGTCTCAGCCCACAAGAGCGATGATTGTCAACAATCCGGAAGTCCAAGACTCGAGTTTAATCCTCATTTGGATTGATCAGTTAGACACGGTTTGCTTGAAGTGTGTTGGTTAATAGAATCTCTTGTGTGCGGGGCGTTTGCATAGTTTGCAGCGTTCTGGCCTCGCATGCAAGAGGCTCGGGTTTCGAATCCTGAATTCGGATTCTAACTGCTGAGTCCAAATGAGGGCGAAACTGGAGTCTTGGACTTCCGGTTTGTTGATTTTTATAGCTCTTTTGGTCTGCGACGTTGGTTGGCTTTTGAAAATTCATTGTATATAAATATATAATCTATCACATACTGAAAAGCGTATATATATATATATACATATACATATATATATATATATATATATATATATAACGCAACTAAAATCGATATAAGTTAATTAAACCAAACAGTTCTCGTCACCTTTAAAATTGCTATAAAACTAAATTTACAAAGAACATTTAAATAAAGGGGAAATCGGTTGACAGTCTAATAAAAAACGATTCTTCACACCTTTTATCAACCTCGAACTTATAAAAAAAAGAATACAAAATCAATACAGAAAGCGAATAGAAAAATACGATTAAATCAGATGCAATAATAGAGGTGAAGAAATAATAGCGAAAATTGCCCCTAATTTATTTCCAGGCGTTACTTAGAGCCTTTTGGAAACGTATTTTTTGTATTTTCCTTTGTTCTAGTTTTTTTTTTTTTTTTTTTAAATTGTTTGTATTTTCTTTAGTTTGTATTTCTCACCAACCATATTTGCGGAGAAATTGGGTATTTTTGCTCAGTTTTATTGCTGAAAATGCTTTCAAGATTGGAAATTTTTTCATTCATTTTTTTTTTTTAATTTGCTTTCTTTTATAGATTATGCCTTCACCACAATGTTTCGTTTTAGAATATTTGTACCTCTTTTTTATTGACATTCATTTTCTTATCTCATTTATTCAGTATTTCCTCCAGCTCTTCCTGAATATCGCTTCTTCTAACTTTGCTTAGCTCTCATTTTTCTACCCCTTTTTACGTTATATTGACCATAAGTGCGCTAACTTTATTGCTACATTTATTTTCTTCCTATATCCAGGTTATACTTTTTTCTTTCCTTTCTGTTTTATATATTATTCAAAAAGAGCGGCATCACTTCCAGCTCTAATCACTCGGTGTGTAAATGTCTACATAATGCTTGAATATGTGGTCTTATTTTTTATATTCCTACCATTAATTCCCCTCGAACTACTTTTCTAAATATCTTGAAAATGGCGTTCAACAATAGAACCGAAACAAATAAATAAGTTTGCATTAGATTATGAGTGATATTAAGCAAGTAATTTCTCTCGTTGTTAGAGACATGAACCTGGGCTGTCCATTGTCCTTCGAGGTTGCATTCTTTATTATTTTTTAACCTTACAAGCATAAACGTATATTTAGTATATTATTTATTAATTGCGGGATTTGTTCATCCCATGTACATATCCTCGTTTTTCTTTTCTTTCTTTTTGTCTTGATATGGTTTTATTTCATTTTAAGTTTTGTTGATCGCAACTTCCCCTGCTAAAACTTACATTCTGATTTCCCTACCTCATATATTTCTTTCTATTCCCTCTTCTATTTGTTCGATTTTATTGCATCTGGCCAATGCCCATTTATTTAACTGACTTTGTTTGCCATGCGTCCATTTATGATTATTTTTGCCGAATTTATTCATACATACATACATATATACACACATATCTATACCTATCGATGTATCTTTCCATATATATATATATATATATATATATACACACATATATATATATATATATATATATATATATATATATATATATATATAAAAATATGATGAAAATAATGGAAATAATATTCCGACAAATTAGAGAAAATAAAAAGGAACAAACCGTATTATGTGTTCATCAACGTTTCGTCTTTATTTCGAGACTTCCTCAGGATGAATGAGATTAAGAAACAAAAAATATCAGTACAAAATATTTGAAAATGTGTCGCGTGCACAGTGTGGCACAGTTCTATTTAAGAGAAACGGAACAATACGTTGGAAATTCAAAAAGGAGGGGAAGGGCTGGCGCTGTTAAAGAGAAGGAAATTTTACGGACTAATGTTCTTTTAATAAAAGTTTACTTATTAATGGCGCTATGTTATAGAAACCTCCACGTTGTTTAATAGTGCTTGGAATTGCGATAAGCGCAGATTCAAGAAGACTCCGGCGCGGTTTATTTGAAATAAATTTAACTACTTTTGCTTGTTTCAAATAAACCGCGCCGGAAACTTCTTGAATCTACGCTTATCGCAATTTCAAGCACCATTAATAAGTAAACTTTTATTAAAAGAACATTATTTAACTGTAGACACAGGTTAACTTTCTCACACTATTCAAACACCCCCTGTAATAATTAACACATAATCTCAATCAATAAATTACATAAGAACACTCATTTCATTTCTGTTACACACCTATATTTGAATTTCAACAGATATATCTTTTTTCCAATAAGAATATTAACTGCGTTCATAGTTTTAAAATTACATTAACGACTATATGACATCACTAAAATGTCCTTCTCTTTAACAGCGCCAGCCCTCCCCCCTCCTTTTTGAATTTCCAACGTCTTTTTCCGTTTCTCTGAAATAGAACTGCGTCACACTGTGCACGTGACACATTTTCAAATATTTTGTACTGGTATCTTTTGTTTCTTAATCTCATTCATCCAGAGGAAGTCTCGAAATAAAGACGAAACGTTGATGAACACATAATACGGTTTGTTCCTTTTTCTTTTCTCTCTCTCTCTCTCTCTCTCTCTCTCTCTCTATATATATATATATGTATGTATATATATTTATATATATATATATATATAGTTAATTATATTGGTGTTGAACTTTTGGTGTGCCATTCGTATGTATGTGTGTTTCTCTATATATTTTATAGTGAGGATTTTTACCTTAACCCTGTATTAACGATACTATCTTATATCCTCTAAAAATGCACACACACACACAAACACACACATATATATATATACATTATATATATATATATATATATATATATATATATATATATATATATATTGGTGTAACTGATAGGTTTCGCTTTCACTTTCTCAAAGCTGTATCGAGGGATTAAAACAGCGAAGGTGAAATATGTATATTTAAAATAATACTACGTTGCGGTTCATTATGAGTGAAAAATGGATTAAAATAAAACAAGGTTGTTATGATCCTTTTTTCTTTGAAGATCCTAGAGACAAATCAAACTCAAACCTAGGATACATCCCCTCTGTTTGCAGAGAAAAGTCCTTCTTAAGCGAATGTGAACGTTGTTCAAAATTTTTAAACGGAATATTCAGTGAGGACGACTCAGAAATGAAAATGACTTCGAGCTAATGTTCGTTGCACATGACGGTTTTTTTTTCTATTTACAATGCCTCCCCACGGGACAGATTTAGACACCAGGGTCGTTTTTTAACGTGGAGAAAAAGAACAAAAATGTAAATTGTCTCAGTCGTGAAGTATTTCTCCTCCACTGACAGAGAACAAGAAATTGAAGTGCAACATCTGAAGAACAGATTGTATTCATTTGCTCCCCCGCTGAGCAAATTAGGCACAAGGTCGATTTTTAAAGTGAGGAGTGAAGAGGAAATGGGGACCAACTCTCCGGGGAGTAAGGGAGCAGGATAGTATAATTGGTATGAAGTGTTTCCCCTACAGTGACCAAGGTCTTATATGTGGGATTGCTCCCACATATGGTCTTTGCTTGCAGTATCTGCCCGAACAGATACTACACTTTGATCCCGGCCCGAAGGCCAAGTATTTATTTTCTCCCCCACCGAGCAAATTAGGCACAAGGCCGATATTTAATGTGAGGCGTGAAGGGGAAATGGGGACTAATTCCCCGGGGAGTAGGGGAGCTGGATAGGTTGCTGGATAAGACAAGGTCTTATCCGTGGGGTCGCTCCCACATAGGGGATATGCTTGCAGTATCTACCGGAACAGATACTACACTTTGAGGGATTTATTTACTCCCCCCACTGAGCAAATTAGGTACAAGGCCGATTTTTAAAGTGAGGAGTGAAGGGGAAATGGGGACCAACTCCCCGGGGAGTAGGGGAGCTGGATAGTGACAATTGGTATAAAGGGTTGCCCCTACATTGACCAAGGTCTTATATGTGGGGTCGCCCCCACATATGGTCCTTGCTTGCAGGATCTGCCAGAACAGATGGTATTTATTTGCTCCCCCACTGAGCAAATTAGGCACAAGGCCGTTTTTAATGTGAGGTAAAAACCAGCTCCCCTAAAAAGGGGTCACTCTGGTTACCAAAAATAATAATTGTCCCAGTATAGAGGGTTTCCCCTCCATTGACTGGTACAAATTATCTTAAGTGCAGGATCTGCCGGAACAGATACTACACTTTGATCTTGGCCCGAAGGCCAACATTCATTTCATTAAAATGCCGTAAAGTAGTTCTAGTAATATTGTTCAGTATTTTCCATAGTAATTTCCAAATAAGGATTTATAATACATGTACGTGATGGCAGCAATGTTTTCGAAAAAAGATTGAAAGCAGATATTAGTGCCTGAAAAAAAATGTAGGTTTATAATGAAGCATTAAATTTGAACTTACTGAGGTAATACTTATTTAATGAATATAGCTACTGTTTTACCATACTTAATGTGAGTAATATTGAATAAGTATGCATAATATTTCAAGTTACTTTAGCAAATATATTGTATAAAACAATAATAGTTACCGGAAAAGTTAACTTTATATTCACTTTTCCGTTCCGAAAACAATTTTTACTAATTTAAACATTGGATTTCTTAACTGACTTTGTCCGTTTTAGTTCTGTTTTATAAGTGGATCTTACTTCTGCAAAAACTTCACACAGATAGTTCTACATGATTTATTCCTTTGCATGAAGTCTAACTTATTAGTAGCAGTTCTCTGTTAACCTTTTTTGGACCAACCATAGCATTTGCTTTACGATTTCGTTCATTTTTAAAATATGAGTTCACCATAGCTTAATGACTTTATATATAAAATTTGAACTTTATACGATATCAATTTTTTTATTTTATTGTTTGTTCCATTTAAGGAACATTGCGAGGTTACAGGTGAACGACATTGAAATTCTGACAATTTATTCCTTTGTAAAATAAGTGATCTCTTTTAAAGGTATAAAATAAAATTCCATGTATAATATACTAGATCTAAAATATAAGAAAAGAAGTGCTTATTTTATATGTTTTCATTGTTTCTTATGATATTTTTCAAAACACAATTTTCCCCTCTCCGCATGTAACCGAATATTACACTTTCTGCACATATTTTTAGTATTTTTGCTGCACACTTTGCATCTCCCTTGTGTTGTGGACCCTAATGTATGATCCATTCCATCAAATCTTACATTGGCGGGCAATGTTCCAGCCGACATAGATATTCTTCCACGTTGTGGTCCTGCTTTTAGCAAACACAGTGTGATTTGACTGCGAAATTCCAAATGAGATAGTATTTTTGATCGGTTTTGCAGTGAAGCCTCCATGCTGCTATCACTGACAAATTTATTACATTGATGGAGAGTGGCCAGTACCACTTTTTACCCCGTATACTAGGTCGATAAGATCCAGCTAGTCTATCCATTAGGTCGACACCACCCATTCCTTGCATTAGATGTTCTTGTTTCTCTTACTGTTCCTAGTTCAGCCAGTAGGTTGTAGCTTGTAAAAAAGTTATAAAAGTACAATTCGGTGCAAGTAATATCCGTATTCGACATTATAACATCTACCATGCCGTTGATTACCCTAGTACCAAGGGGCAAGTTTTCAGGGTCATCCTCCTTTCCCTGGTAGACTTTCATATGATAAGGAAAGCCATCATTGCCGCAAATACATCAGATTTTATATCCGAAACGTATTGGCTTCCCTCTGATGAACATTTTAGCACTGTGGCGTCCATAATATGGAACCATTGACTCATCTACACTGAGCAGTTTGTGAAAAACACCAAATTGCACAAGATTTTCATTCATCATATCATATAATGGCGAAATTTTACTCATTTTATTACCTGCAGTAAGCTTCAGATTATCAGCAAAGTGTGAGTACTTTTTTATTTAAAGATACTTGTTTCTACTCATAGTTTTAGCAACAATTTCTACACGAAAATCAGGCTGGGTTGATCAATACAGATTCTCTTGTGGTACAAGATGATATCCTGATAACAAGATGATCCCTAAAAATTGTTCCATTTCATGTTCTAATATTATGAATTTTTCAACGTTTTTATCCCTATTAGCATACAGGTTAGTTTGAAAAACTATATGTTGCAACATTTCGGTAGAAAATATTAGGTTCCAAATTTCATAAGGTGTCATTCCTTCAAGTTTTTCAAGCTTTTGATCTATAACGACATTTCCAACTTGCATTGGCTTGCTAAATATAGCACTCTTCTTCCAAACAATGTTACTATTCTGTTTCCCTTTTTTTTTTTTTGAAGTGGCAGGATTTCGTGATCAGACTCGCTTTCCGTATTTTCTTCTATTTCAATTTCTCCAGCCGGCTCATACTCAACTTCCGGGTCTTCGGGAATTTCCTCGATATCACTTCCTTGATCTGCTGCATCTGTAGCACAACAATGGCTGCAGGATCTGATGATTGCTCAATTACCTCACGAGCTTCAGCAAGTGTAGAAACTCTTGTCGTCTTTCTTCCATAAAATTTATGAGGATCCATCTATGAAAAAAAGGATGAATATTATCAGAAATATCAAATTTATATCTATAATTTTTAAAATATTTAGTGCATACCTTATAAAACGTGCAGTATTAGGTAATACAATACAAGATATATGTTGCTACCTTTGGAGCAGTAACCTCCCAATGTTTTATAAATGGAACTTTTTTTTTTTTTCTCATATCAATTTTTTTGTTAGGTGTATAATATTTTAAACGGCATACATACAAACCTTGATTGCTGCTGAAGGATATCCTCTTGATCAAAAACTTCTCTCAGGTTGCTTTATGGTTATTTAAGACCTTTCAATTCTCATCGAGAAAAAACAGTGATTATAGCTCTATTTTAAATTCCATTTATTTTAACTATGAGAATAATTTATAAAATTTTCATAAATCTGGAGTAAAATGAAGCTACTGTAATGGAAATAACTTATAAGAATTGAATTTAAAGCAAAATTACAATTTCTATAGCATGTTGAAAACTATGTTCCATTTAAGGAACATTGGTACAAAAAAGGTTAAATTGCACTATTTCAGGTGTATACACCTGACACCGACTGCAATAATCTGAACAGTTGTATTTGAACTGACAAGATTTTACGCAGTAACTGAAACCAGAATGAGAGAGCAAAAGCATAAACATTTTCACTAAATTAGTTTGCGGTTCCACACCTAACACGGGTTTGCCTGCCCTGCACAGAGAAAAAGACGACCAAATGTCGAGGGATACTAATGCAAATCTATCCTCGTGCTTTACAAGAGACCTGTTATTCGTGTAGGTCTGACACTATAGCATTTCCATCGTCTCTAAAGTATGAACATTGTTGGATTTTTTATGCTGCCATTACTGCGGTTTTGCTGGAGTTATTGTAGATTGTTTTCCATAAAAATTGACGTCAATCAGCATAAAGGTTTTGTTTAATGAGTGTTAAACATACTCTGATCGAGTTTATGTCAGAGTTCGATGGTAGACAGTCATTCTGCTTTTTACGTTGGATGTCGAAGCTGACTACAACTGATTAATTGCACGAGTAAAGAGTAGTCTGTATTATTCTCATGAAAAGTTTTAGCGAAAAACTATGTAATTTAATGAAGGTCCCAGTCATAATTACAAGAAATTGCAAAGTACAATACGTATACTCTTTGTTTATCTGATATTCCGCCAAAATACACCAGTTTATGATACCTGCTCATTTAAGTACTACTACCGTTATTGATGGCCTTTAATCACAGTGACTCGCCAATTTGTAAATAAATTCAACTATTTGCCCAATACTTAGAAATATCAAGAATTGACGCATTTAAATCTGTATAAAGAAAGCAACTCATATTCACCTGTAAATAGTTCCTTGCTTATTTCATGCTAATATATCAGTGTTTTTCAACAAGCATGTGAAAAAGTTTTAGAATTATATCTATGGTTATGGAAACCCATTTTAGAGCTCAGGGATTTGGGAGACACAGGACGGAATTTAGTGTAGTCAATTCCAAGTGAGGTTGCTCTACTTGATATTACCGGTTTTTCATAGACGAGACAAGATATATTTCTGGATGCTGCCCTCAAAACAAGAACACTGCGCCTCGGGTGACTGAGATAATTACGAGGGCCGTGCAATAAGTAATGCCCATGACCCACTTCCCATAGCAGTAGAGCAACGAAAATTTTCACAGTTATTAGTCTTTCTCTCCATAGGAACAACCCAGAGGTATGTATTTCTCCTCTTGTTTGATGCAGCTCTGGAGACCGTTTTTGTAGAACACCTCAGGTTGGCCCTCCAACCAAGACGTGACTTCAGAAATCAAGGCTGCATCATCTGGAAAACGCTTTCCTTTCAAAAACAATTTCATGGCTGGAAAGAGGTGAAAGTCAGAGGGTGCAAGGTCATAGGAGGAGGGAAAATGAGGCAGGATTTCATAACCATGTACAATAACCGTGCTCCTGATCCGGCGACATGCGAGTTGTGGACTGGAGCGTGGTCCTGCTGGAGGAGGGTACGTTTGCATTTCTTGCCCCGCCTCTTGTTTGTATAGCTTCCCTTAATTTCCTCAAAAGTGAAGCATAATAGGCTTCTGTTATTGTGGTACCCTTTGCCAGAAAATCTGTCATCACTATTCCGTCCTGGTCCCAGAAGACTGTAAGCATGATCTTGCCAGCGGAGGGCTGCACCCTTGCCTCCTTTGAAGATGATGAGTCCAAGTGCTTCCATTGCATTGACTGCGCGTTGGTCTCTGGATCATAGTGAATGGACCAGGTTTCATCCTGTGTAATCAGTCTTTCGAAAAACTTTGACTCATCTTCTTGGCACATCTCCAAATTCATCCTTGAGCACTCGACGCGTTCTCTTTTCTGGAATGGTGTGAGCAACCTGGGAATTCATCTGGCAGACACCTTATACATATGCAAATGGTCATGAATGATTGTTTTTACATACCCTGTACTAATCTTGACATCTTGGGCTATTTGGCGAATCTTTTAAAATGGCAGCCTCAACTTGACGGACAGATACCTCATCAATGACAGAAGGGGGTGACCAGATCTAGGAGCTGTTTCCACAGACTTCCGGCCATGTTTGGATTCACGATGCCAGAGTTTTACAAGGTCATATAATGGGGCATTATCACCATAAGTTTCTTTCATTTCATCAAAAGTCTCCTGTTGTGTGCGTCCTTCCAAATACAAAAACTGGATCACTGCTAGACATTCAACAGGCTCAATTTCACACCTGACTCAGTTAAAACACCTGTAAAACAGAAACCACAATTAGTTCCGAGCTGTAGTTTACCACATCACCCGTAGATATAGAAATCATTGCACATGCAAAATTTCAGCTACATCAGACAACTGGGAGTGGGTCAGGGGCATTACTTATTGCACGCCCCTCGTAAATATCTATCGTTGTGGAATTGTATAAGATTTTTACTAATTTATAATAGTTCGGAATTTTTCATTATTGTATTTAAATTTTTATTTTTTTTACTTATGTTCTTTAAGTTTCTTTTATATTTCATTATTAACTATCGGATGGCATTCTTTTTATAAATGATTCACCACTTATCACAGCCCAGATGCCACTCGATGATAAGGGTTAATGAGTGCACAGTAGTCAATGAGAAAATGTCGCAGTAATCGTTAATTGTGGAGATTTGGTAAATTGGATAACTTAATGGATGGCTCATTAAGAACTTGTTTACGTTGGACTTGAATACCACATTATTGTAGTCAGTTACAACACTATCTTGTTTTCTTTATTGTATTTCTTATATGGATTGAAACTAATAGTACCTTTATGATCCATCCTTAATATTTTTTCAAGTCAGTACAATGTTTATGTATTGTTAACCGCACTTGCTTTATAATTTTAAACTATAACTTTGATGAATATTATTATCTTTTACGATTATGTTTTTGTATGGACTTTTAAGTTTCCTTTGGCATTTTGTTTTTATTATACTAGACTACCCGTGATCCGTTGGGCCAGTATGCTATATTAGCTTATAAATTAATGTAAGAAAAGAATATATTTTTTTGTGACATAAAAGAAACATTTCTATGAAAGTATCGTAAAATGATAAAAGAATACTGATAATTTTTTATGAGTCGCTCTGTTTATAATTGTTTATTTTTGAAAAAAAAACCTACAGCCATTGAATTATTAGCGGTTTGCCATACTTATAGGTAAATGTGAACTGAACAGATACCATAATACTTAAAGTAAAACTCAAATGTTGATATATCTTTTAATTTAAACGCGAAAAAAAAACAATTTGGACGCTGAAAACGCACAGAGTAAAACACTGCATTTTATTGTCGCGTTGATTATTTACAAATAAATAATCAACGCGACAATAAAACGTATTGTTTTACTCTGTGCAAATTTAAAAAGAACATATTTTCGGGGTTATTTATGTTGGTAGTGTAGAAGAAAATTTATGAATGTTTTTTAAGAAAGGTGTATTAAAAATGGAGTAAGTAAGGCGGTGGGTATATCGTCGTTGTAAAATGCTCTTATAGTTTTCATACCGCAGCAAATCATCGATCGGGACTTGTGGATAGTATATGGTTAGGGTTTTATGTTTTCTCAATTCTTATTTTATATTTCTAAATAATTTATTTAATATATTTTATTTTACTTTTTTATGTTATTTATTCGTTTATTTTGTATTTTTATAATAGTATATCTTTGTTTCAAACGTGTTGTTGTAAACAGTAAACAGTATAGTTACTGCTTACAACAACACGTTTGTCAAAGTCAAGTAAATATCTGACGAAGAGATCTTTCCCGAAATATTATATTACACGGACATACCATCAGACCGACTTTCCCAGGTACTGCGTATATGAAATATGACTATGTACACATGTATTTATAAGTTGTATTAATAAATTTCTCACTTGCTTTAGCCTGTGTCTTTCCATTACTTCTGCATTGTATCGCCTTCTACAATTCTATTTAATTATATATATATATATATATATATATATATATACATACATATATAACAATTAATTGAAAGAATATCGTTGCGAATATCGTGCAACAAGATATATATATATAAAATCTCTGAGTCTACAAAATAGATATTAATCTTGATTGATTGACCAAGAAGCAACCAGTATAAAATAAGAGATACCAGCCATTTGAAAAGAGAATCTGCAGTTAACACGTTAAAGTTATAACGACAGGATGCTCGAGAGAACATAATAAGTTTCAAATAATATTGATGCAATTACTATTATAATCATGGTTATTACAAATTCACACTGTTACCATTTGCACCTCGTGCCGTAATGACCACTCAAAATGTTTAAGCCTTTGCACACAATTACATAGAATGTTGTAAATATTTGTTCTTCTGTTCCGCGCAAGTGTGTGTCGCTGTATATAATAAAATCGGTAAATTTGCTAATGGCGACCAGAATGAACCAGTCTCTTCCTTATCACTCGGCCTTTTTCCTATGGTGATTATGATCAGCTCCATCGTTTCTATGATAATAATAACTGGCGTCATCGATAATCTCCATTTCGTGGATGTCATCATCATTATCACTACAATCATCCGGTACATCACTTCCATCATCATTATAATCAACAGACTGTTCACGTTTTACTCCTTACTATTATAGTCACTGTCATCAGAAACATCGTCAGCATCATCTATAACGTCATTATCAAACATCAAAAGAGTCATAGCAATAGCATTGCTATCATCATCATCATCATCACCATCGTCATTGTCGTCGTCCTCATCATCATCGTCATCACTCAGCGTATGCGTTTCTATTTCATTCTGTTTTTTAATGCAATGCGCATTATAATAATATAAGGAATAATTATTAATGTGCGAGGTGCTTTCAGTCAGTTTCCCAGACTTCGTCCTGCAGTATTGAAAGTACAGGAATGACATTCTAGTTCCCTTCGATTAATCTTCTCTGGTACTAGTGATAATCATAATTAGTAGGGTGTATTCAAATTCCTGCTGTAGCTGTTCATTAAAACCTGAAATCATAACTGTTGGTTAGTAATCTCATAAGATGTATAGCAATAACATACCGACTTTTCAAGAGTCCAGGAAAATGTTCAATGCCTGTCAAAACTGTGTGGAAATTATTTAAGGCACATCGTATAGGAACTAGCAGGCCGATCTTTAAACACGCTTAAATGTTAAATTTTCATTCTATACGAGTTTTGTATCTATTATTATAGAGTAAACCCTCGTTTGGGTATTACATTGCACTCACTATATTGTAGGGGTGCCCCTGCGTGGCGAGATAGTAAGATACGATTAAATATATTTTATTTTATGCAGATTTCGTATTTATTAATATAGAGCAAATTATATATTGAATATTGTATTCTGCCCTTTAGAAATCGTTTCAAATATAAAAAAAATATATGACTTAGATGCTCTCAGGTAGAATTGAAATCAACTTATTTAGGCTCACACTGTAACACCTTCCGTTTAAGCTATCGACGTACGGTACGTTTTATCAACTCACTTCTGATAAAGTCAGCTGTTTTCGTTTTAAACCATTACCCGCTATTTTCACGGGTTAAAAATTTAAGCAAATTTGTTTTATAACACGAATTCTCTGAATATCAAAATTCAAGACCAGAAATTCAGAAGAGAGTTGATAAAGGTCACGCATACGCAGACAAGGTCACTTTATGTATAGCGAGATATAAATAAATATATATGCGTGTCCTAGGACACTGTCATCCTAAATGCAAAGTAATTATGCACAATGTAAAAATATGAAATAAATAAAATTGAGTGAAATAGGACAAGAAAACAAATCATCATGAGATACCAATGCATATGAATGATTAATTAATAAACGTTCATTTTACTATAAGAAATATGTAAATAAGTTAATTTTTAGGCTCTCCTTAGGTACTTGCGTGTCTATGACTTAGTATATTAAGAATTCGTTATATTACATTTTACAAAAAATTAAACTTTTAATATCAATGTCGATGCGACAAAACACCTACTTCATAGGTTATATATATATATATACATATATATATGATATATATATATATCATATATATACACGTATGAATTAGATGGCTTTCGCACTGACATAAATATAAAAAACCTATTTTACAAACACCCCTATATATATATATATATATATACATATATATATATATATATATATATATATATATATATATATATATATATACTGAGTATCAAATTATTGACAAGTCTACATTTTTAAATGCTTAAGGAACGAGTGAATAAAATCCATGAAATTTTTAGAAAGTGCTTACAATTCTATTCAGCTACTCCAGCCCGAAAATAAAAGTATTCAAATCAGTATTAGCGAAACTATGGCAGAAGATAGGAATATCTGTTGATTTCAGTCTGGCAAAATATAAATGAGGTTGAGAAAGAAACAGAGTATAGGCATAATTTTTTTCAGTTAAATAATTTTCAAACATTAAAAGAACTGGAAAATATTATTAGACCACAATAACTACATGTCAATGTCTACTTAGTAGGGGATATGGCTCCTCTTTTTATTAATGATTTTAGAAGACATTGGCCCGCAGAATTAGTCAAATTTGTGATTTCTTCAACAGTTATTCCTCGCGATACTTTTTATAGAGCACCCCACAACTAATCTTTGCTCTTAAATTGGCGTCCACTTGCATAGACGCGTCGCTTCATGATAATCCAAAGGTTCTCAATTTGGTTTAAATCTGATAAATTCGCAGGTCACTTTATCTTCCGTAGCTCAGAGAACCCTAGTTGTTGCAACTTCACTTTGTTTTTGTCTGCTACATGCGTGGGAGCATTATAGTGCATAAAATAACGGTTCTTCTAGACGTTAGCCTTTGCTTCGTAAGCCATGGTTTAATGTGCTCCTTTAGAAAAGGTATGTAAGCATTTGACGTCATTTTTACGCTTTCTGAGACTCTCTGTAGGCCAACAAAAGTATCTCCGTTAATCCCAGCCAAAATCATTATCCCACCACCTTGTAAGCATCTTAAACGCTGATGACGATGTCGTCCATCTAGGACCCATCCCTTGCTCCAGCGATTTGGCCCATCAAGAGTGACACGCACTTCATCCGTAAACAAAACTTTATAGACATCCGTTTTCATGTTGTATCTACCCATTTCAATCGGCTTTGTATGTGATGTTGCTTTAATGGAGGCTGTGTCCCAGGCTTAACAGACTTTGCCACCCTTTCAGAAGGCGATCGAGTACTTTTTGAGACATTCTTCAATCCGGCTTAGTCAAAGATTTCTCGACTTGTCTGCCCAGGGTTCTTAACAACTTCACGTTACATTTTGAGTAGAGAACGGCCTGAAACAACACTAGATTTACCTTTATCAGCTCTCTTACCAACGTTCGGAGGGTCCTTGAAAAAATTCATCAGAGGTTGAGGTACCTTTCTATCATTTTCGATATTTCGGGGGTAGTTTTACCTTTTGGTAGCTGTTCTGTAATAGTACTATTTTCAGAATTACTCAAACAACCTTTACAACCCATGTTATTTACGAACAAACTGTCTTGTTAATAAATTGACACACCTCAAATAGTGTGGATTCAGAAATTACGATGGTATCCTGTTTATATTGCGCGGAACAGTACGAAAATTTCACAGTACGCGCAGCTTAGCATGGCCAAGGTTTCGAAACGAAACTACTGGTAAGTTTCTGAAACTGGAAAAAAAAGTTATCTCGTTAATACTTTGACCCGATGTATATATATATATATATATATATATATATATATATATATATATATATATGTATATATATATAAATGTATATGGTATATGTATATATATTTATATATATATATATATATATATATATATATATATATATATACAGAAGAAAAATAATTAAAACTGTCAGCTGAACTTTACAATCAAATTTATTGTTCGACTGAATACTCCAAACATAATTTACAAATCATTATTCCGGAATTAGGACATTGTAAATTGTTATATTGAGTATTCAGTTGACTAATAAATTTGATTGCAAATTTAACTTACAGTCTTAATTTTCTTTCTGTTATGAGGAGCTCTACTCTCTATTTGCCATACTCTTTTTAGTTGGTTGAGATTAAAATATCTCTATATATAAATACTGCTATTGATATTAGATTGAAGATTCCGATTGCCTATTTCAGGTAAACGCTGCATCTGTTTTCGATTTCATTATATATATATATATATATATATATATACATATATATAGTAATTTACAAAATATACATGGCGATTAAGCTACACTGAATATTCTGCGTTTCATCCAACTATAGGATTCGTCAGGCTTATGCGCGAATTCTATGGTTGCTTCTTGTTTTTATATATGTTAAGGATTTCTAGTTAGCCAATCAGCTTTCTAGTATCCACCGCGCCCCTTCCTATTAGCCAATGGGCATGCATTTTATCAAACAAAGGATCTGTTTTAGAACTAGGTTAGTGGTTTTAGGTAGACGTTCTCCTTTTTTTGTTTTTTACATATAAATATACCTATGTGTACACACATACATGCACATATATATACATATATATATATATATATACATACATATATGTGTGTGATCGTTTATGTATATTCATGTTTATTTAATTTATTTATTTGTTTGTTTTCTATTGTTATTGTTAGTTTTAAAGCTATTTTGTATCGCTATCCTAGAGTAAGTTTTATTTTGTGAACACAGTTGTTTGCTATTTCTCGCCTATAGGTTAATAGATTTTGAGGTTCTTTAAAGTAAAGGATATAAACTTTTTCATGGAGGCATAATTTACATGGGTCGTCTAAGTGTCTGCACGTGGTATCTTGTCTCATTATTTTCCATTCGACTACCGGCGAATGTCCGCTTTCTTTGAGTTCCCAGTATTTATTCGCTAGTGTTGTTTTTATAAGGTGTTATTTTTATTTTTGAATGTACTTTTGTGGTCATAGTATTGGGTTTTGAAATCTAAGGAAGTCATGCCTATGTAATATTTCTTGTTATTCGGGTTTTCTTTCGCAAATATTGTTGCTTAATAAACTACGCTTTTTGTTAGGTATATTTATATGTAAAAAAAAGAAAAAGAAAAAAGGAGAACGTCAACCTTAAACCACTTACCTAGTTCTAAAACAGATCCTTTGTTTGATAAAATGCATGCCCATTGGCTAATAGGAAGGGGCGCGGTGGATACTAGAAAGCTGATTGGCTAACTAGAAATCATCAACATATATAAAAACAAGAAGCAACCACAGAACTCGCGCATAAGCCTGACGAATCATATAGTTGGATGAAAAGCAGAATATTCAGTGTAGCTTAATCGCCATATATATTTTATGAATTACTAACTAGCTCTACCTATGTATTGAGCACTTTTGAAGTAAATACTTGAAGTTTACGCATAAATCTATACTTTCGTATATTAAATTTATGTGAATAAATGAAGTAGTTATATATATATATATGCATGTATATATATATATATATATATATATACATACATACATATATGGTAAGTTATAAAAATATATATGGCAATTAAGCTACTTAGTAGCTTTTTAATAAGACAGTGTATATTTTTCTATAAATTTTGTTATAACAATGAGATCCGGAATTACTCGAATGTAGGACTCCTAAAAACCGCTAGATATATTTTCAGTACATGGAAATGCATTTCATGTAGATACTACGAAAGTGTTACGCGTTCATTTTTTTTTTTCAGAACAGGAGTCTGAATATAGGACCTCATTCGTAAGCTCTATAAAATTATTCACAATAGAATAGCAACAGTCTAGAGCAGTCACGACCAAATATTCTCTACAAAATTACTTTTGGATGTAAGCTCTTTTAAAAGAATAAATATTTGTTCGATAACTACCTTTTTCATCGAAGAAACTTCAGAGTTATAAATGTAAGGAATGTTAAAAGTGATTGAATGTATAAGTTTTTATTCGGTCAGTATATAGGCGTACGAAAATGTGAGATAATTATGCGTCGTGCTATGTCAGCGTGTGTGTTTTCGGGAACTAAGAATCGTGATTTCATCTTCTTAGGGATCCATAAGGAGTATAACATGTGGAGCACAGTATCGACGTACGCACTGACACTCGGCTAACTTGATTGGCTGATGTAAAACGTACCGTTATATGCACTTGAAGTTCTTCCAAAATTACAAATTTGACAAACCTCACACAAACGTCTCCAATTGGATCTGAATATATTCATGTTTTCTCTTACCAGTAATGAAATTTATCACGCACGGAACTCTTTTCCTGGTTAATCAACACCGTAACCTTATCAAAGTATAGGGTATGTGCTTGTGCTATACGCCATAATTTTGTCCTCGTTCAGTAACCGCGAAATCCTGGTAGACTATTGTAATTTGAACTTTGAGTGGCCATTTTGGGAAGGTGGAATTGTAAGATCTTAAAAACCGATGTGTATTTTAATATATATATATATATATATATATATATATATATTTATATATATATATATATATATATATATATATATATATATATATATATATATATAGCAAAAGTACCCGTCGTTGACTGGGTTCAAATCCAGCTTACAGAAAATGGACTAATTTATGAAAGTATGAAAAGTTATGAAAGGGAGGGTTGTAAAAAGGTAGCTTCGAATTTGGGGGAATCAAAACCAAAGAAATATATGATGAAAGTAAAAATAAAATAAATAAACACCATAATATATTATACCATACCTGTTCACACTGAAACACTTATCACAATATTCTGTGGATCTATATTTAAAAAAAACTTGTTAAAATTGGTGACATATTTTAATTCTATGAAGGTCAGGTGCGAACGAACACCCCATAATTTTATTTTACCATATTTCTTCAAACTGAAACATAATTATCAAAGTATACTTATGCAGATAGATGTGAAAAGTATTTATTACATTTTGTGCCTATTTCTATTCTATGGAGGCCAGGCACGAACGCAGACCCCCCAATTTTATTATACCATCCCTATTTATGTTAAAACATACTTATCAAAGTATTCTTATGTCTATCGATATCAGAAACACTTGTAAACGTTTCTTTTTTTAATTTTTAATTTTTTTTATTTCCATATTTTGTAGACCAGGCGCGAACGCAGCCCCCACAATTTTAATGAACCATTATTCTGCCGGATCAAACATACCCATTCCTGTGTCTCGATACATCTTCCATCATTATATGTAATCAGTTTTTTTTTTAAATAGACAACCATATAGGAGCCTATTCGTGACCAGACACACACACAGACATTCAGCTTTATATATATATATATATATATATATATATATATATATATATATATACTATCTTACTTTCTAGATTGTCACAATTTTTATTCCCTGGTCTCTTATTTCTGTCTTCCGCCCTTTTTGTTTGCTTTCACTTCCTTTTTTTAGAATATCCTTTGTTATTTAGTTCCGCCATCCTCTTTATACAACTAGTTTTTATTTGATACTTCTCATGTATAAATTGCACCATGTGCTGTTATTAAATGCACATTTTCGATATTACACACTGTACAGTATCATACACGTATAATAGGTCCAGATCCTCTGTTGGTTCATCAGTTTGATGGGTTATTTTTCATCATGCTTAAGTATAATTCATTCACTTTCATTTACTTTTCGTTTAGTTTATCTTTTTTCTTACTGTTATTTCTAACTGTGTCTTTTATTTTTATATAGTTTAATATTACAGATTTATTTTACTGTGTTTTCCCCAATTGTCAATTGGGCGAACTGCATCATTCTTCAACAAAAGAACCCTACCCCTCGGCAATAAAATCGACCCAAACAGATGCATGCCATCCATTATTCCTTGTCGGTTAACCGGATTCCAAGACTGTATCCCCCTTTATGCATTAACGGACGGACGGAAATCCACTAAATCATTTATATTGAAGGTTTCATCAGATCCCTAGAGAAGGCGTCCTCGGCCTGATAGGCTGAACATTAAAAAAAAACTCTTACCAGGGCAGTGACAATATTAGCATGCCCAAGGAAAATGACAGGTGATCTTAGCGCTCTGTGAATAATAAAAGACGACCCGAGAAAATGCGATTGGTCCTGATGTGATAAACCCCGACCATGTGCCAAGTTGGACGATTTCCAGAACGTATAGGAATTTTCGGTCGATATTCATAGGATTACAATTGCAACGCCTACGTTTTCCCAATCGTTCCTGACCTGTGCCATTCCAACGCCTCGTCTATCTTCAGTAGTTCTTTATATATTTTTCAACTGTTATATTACTATGTTGCTTTATTTTATTGTATATTGCTATTCCCAGTTGATTTTCAGATTCTTGTTCCTTCATTTATCTTTTTCTTTCTTTCTTTTACAAACCTTTCAGTTCTTCTCTCCAATTTCTCTCTATCTTTGTCCCTTTCTCCCTGTCTCGCTGTATCTGTCTCCTTATCTCAGTCTCGCTACATCTATATCCCCTTTCCTATTTCCTAGTCAGGTATTTATTATTTACGGCGAGTGAGGCCGTTTTTTCGGCATATGATGAAGGTAAGGGACATTAACGCTCCGACCTTTTTAGATTAAGCCCGCTATTTGATGGTCCATTACTAAATGATACAGCTGGTGAAGTCATTGTATTCATCGTGCGCACGTATAGTATATACGAAAAGTAATGCATAAATGGAGATAGGTAGAAGGAGGAGTTAGAAGGATATATTTTCCATAATGAATATAAGTGGTTACGATGTGACTGTTAACTAAGAGTTCATGTTGTAAATATATATTCTCGTTACACACACATTAATGCAAACAAGACCAATCAATGATATAGGGTAGAAATATGAATAAAGATATACAAACACATACGGACAAACTGAGTGCAGATTTATATACCGCACAACAGATAAAGCCAACTAACCAATTAACAGTTGGCTTGAGATAATGACCGCAATATTCTCACGTTAGGAGATATACCAATAAATTATTCACAATGATTTCGCATCGCGACAATAAAATGTAATTAGGAAGACAGTCTTGAAATCAAAATTGATTATATTCTTCTCTAGAGCCCCAGTGGCGATATCTTTTCTTCCCGGTGGCCGTATGGGAATCTATAGTCGATATTCAATCGATTGCAATACTATTTTTTCCCAATCAATCGACGACGTGTGGAACGTTACTGCGTCCTTATACTTGAAATGGTTCACTGTAGTTTTGTTTCTTTGTTTTGTGGTTTGTTATTTTTTGAATACCAATTGACAGTAACACCCTCAATATTTTAATTTTAAGTTTGTTTTTTTTAACAGATTTTGCAACGTTACACTGATTAGAAATCCATATCGAAGAAAGTATCGAGTACAAAATTTTTCTGGGTAATTTTTCTGTTCATTTGTTTGGTGTTGCTAGGATTGTGTTCATATTATGAGTGCGATTTGCATGACATGTGCCTTTGGTGTATTAATGACGGCGATACTTTAACGTCGCATGAGAGTTAGTTTATGGAAGAGATAATTCGATAATATAGACGTTATATGCAAATGACTTTTTTGCCGTATACATTTTAATGAAAGTGTATTTATATTTATGCATAAATCCCAGGCAATAAATTTCGCATTTAATTTAATTGCTACGAGGAAATTATATGTAAAGTAAAAACATAGCAAACTACTAGCTGAATATTTCACATTAAAGCGCGCTAAAGAATTAATTGGGGCCTCAAAATTTTTATCAAGATATGGAGATAAATAAAAAAAAAATATTTCGAACAAAAGGGAATAGACTAATTCCATTCTTTATTTAATTGAATTCTTTTTGAGATGATTAATTTGTATATTATATTTATTTATTTGTTGACTATTCTCCCCATATTTTATAGTTGCCGTGTTCACGAGGTTTCGTCCAATTATTCCTCTGGTCTTTGTCAAGTTGTTAACCGCGACAGGATAGGAATGCTGAATCTTCATTTGTATCTTCAGTAATTACTGCCGTCCATAGGTATTGTCGTCTTACATCGATTTGGCCAACTTATCCTGTTGCTGGCTTTGGGTAGGATTGAAACCGCTATCTTCGGACAATGCTCATATGGAACTGTAGATATTCAACGTCTCTATCTACTGCGCCACGGGACCCGAAACGTTGTATAAATAAACAATAAAAGACGAGGATAATAATCAGCAAATTGGAAAAAAAATTCTTATTTTTAATTTTACCGTAATTGAATGAAACAATATATTTGATATTAAAGAATGACATATAGGCCGAGTGACGAGTCTTTAATTAGTAAAGTGTATACACATCTAAAAATCATGTTACAACTTAATCGTGACAGATCCATAAAAACTGGAAAACTGAAGTTTGGCATTGTGATCCATTCAGAAGAAGAAAGAGTGAACCTTATTAGATGTTAGTTTTTCCAATGACGCTGGGTTTAACCGATATGAAAGGGAAAAGATAACTAAATACTAAGGTTTTTGTGTGACAGAAAATGAAACTGGACTCTTTAGAAGATCTCTATCACTCCAGTTATTATAAAAGCGACTGGAAATATGAAAAAGAAATTTAAAAAAAACTTCCTGGTAAATATACCTGGTGATTAAGTGCTAAAGAAAACTTTAAAATTGCACTAAAAGAAACTGTCAGAATCTTAAAAAGATCTCTCGGTTGGAAGATATAAGTTAGCGAGTGAATGTTTGACATTCAGTAGAAGACCCACCCACAGCTTTAATAAACTCATAAGACATTTAAAAAGGAACAGTTTACATATATATATATGCGAAGCTCGCGATTTGTTTACAAACAAACGTTTGAGCCCTCTACGAGTAGCGGACGGATGTTTATTTAAATAATCGTTCGGACAGGTTAATTTCGGCCACCGATTCCATAGTCAAGGGGTAGGACTGCCGACTGTCATCACGACGGTTCTAGGTTCGATCCTCGGCTTGGGAGAGGTGTTAGTCTAGCGGCACTGATGAGTTGTGATACAACGAAACAGGTCTGTATGTCGATGACTAAAATATATTTTATAAAGCTCCCCTCTTTGGTAGAGCACTCTCGTAAATTATCTTACTTGCTACTTAATTTAGCTGAAATAATGCGAAGCTCGCGATTTGTTTACAAACAAACGTTTGAGCCCTCTACGAGTAGCGGACGGATGTTTATTTAAATAATCGTTCGGACAGGTTAATTTCGGCCACCGATTCCATAGTCAAGGGGTAGGACTGCCGACTGTCATCACGACGGTTCTAGGTTCGATCCTCGGCTTGGGAGAGGTGTTAGTCTAGCGGCACTGATGAGTTGTGATACAACGAAACAGGTCTGTATGTCGATGACTAAAATATATTTTATAAAGCTCCCCTCTTTGGTAGAGCACTCTCGTAAATTATCTTACTTGCTACTTAATTTAGCTGAAATAATGCGAAGCTCGCGATTTGTTTACAAACAAACGTTTGAGCCCTCTACGAGTAGCGGACGGATGTTTATTTAAATAATCGTTCGGACAGGTTAATTTCGGCCACCGATTCCATAGTCAAGGGGTAGGACTGCCGACTGTCATCACGACGGTTCTAGGTTCGATCCTCGGCTTGGGAGAGGTGTTAGTCTAGCGGCACTGATGAGTTGTGATACAACGAAACAGGTCTGTATGTCGATGACTAAAATATATTTTATAAAGCTCCCCTCTTTGGTAGAGCACTCTCGTAAATTATCTTACTTGCTACTTAATTTAGCTGAAATAATGCGAAGCTCGCGATTTGTTTACAAACAAACGTTTGAGCCCTCTACGAGTAGCGGACGGATGTTTATTTAAATAATCGTTCGGACAGGTTAAGTTCGGCCACCGATTCCATAGTCAAGGGGTAGGACTGCCGACTGTCATCACGACGGTTCTAGGTTCGATCCTCGGCTTGGGAGAGGTGTTAGTCTAGCGGCACTGATGAGTTGTGATACCACGAAACAGGTCTGTATGTCGATGACTAAAATATATTTTATAAAGCTCCCCTCTTTGGTAGAGCACTCTCGTAAATTATCTTACTTGCTACTTAATTTAGCTGAAATAATGCGAAGCTCGCGATTATTTTACAAACGTTTGAGCCCTCTACGAGTAGCGGACGGATGTTTATTTAAATAATCGTTCGGACAGGTTAATTTCGGCCACCGATTCCATAGTCAAGGGGTAGGACTGCCGACTGTCATCACGACGGTTCTAGGTTCGATCCTCGGCTTGGGAGAGGTGTTAGTCTAGCGGCACTGATGAGTTGTGATACCACGAAACAGGTCTGTATGTCGATGACTAAAATATATTTTATAAAGCTCCCCTCTTTGGTAGAGCACTCTCGTAAATTATCTTACTTGCTACTTAATTTAGCTGAAATAATGCGAAGCTCGCGATTTGTTTACAAACAAACGTTTGAGCCCTCTACGAGTAGCGGACGGATGTTTATTTAAATAATCGTTCGGACAGGTTAATTTCGGCCACCGATTCCATAGTCAAGGGGTAGGACTGCCGACTGTCATCACGACGGTTCTAGGTTCGATCCTCGGCTTGGGAGAGGTGTTAGTCTAGCGGCACTGATGAGTTGTGATACAACGAAACAGGTCTGTATGTCGATGACTAAAATATATTTTATAAAGCTCCCCTCTTTGGTAGAGCACTCTCGTAAATTATCTTACTTGCTACTTAATTTAGCTGAAATAATGCGAAGCTCGCGATTTGTTTACAAACAAACGTTTGAGCCCTCTACGAGTAGCGGACGGATGTTTATTTAAATAATCGTTCGGACAGGTTAATTTCGGCCACCGATTCCATAGTCAAGGGGTAGGACTGCCGACTGTCATCACGACGGTTCTAGGTTCGATCCTCGGCTTGGGAGAGGTGTTAGTCTAGCGGCACTGATGAGTTGTGATACAACGAAACAGGTCTGTATGTCGATGACTAAAATATATTTTATAAAGCTCCCCTCTTTGGTAGAGCACTCTCGTAAATTATCTTACTTGCTACTTAATTTAGCTGAAATAATGCGAAGCTCGCGATTTGTTTACAAACAAACGTTTGAGCCCTCTACGAGTAGCGGACGGATGTTTATTTAAATAATCGTTCGGACAGGTTAATTTCGGCCACCGATTCCATAGTCAAGGGGTAGGACTGCCGACTGTCATCACGACGGTTCTAGGTTCGATCCTCGGCTTGGGAGAGGTGTTAGTCTAGCGGCACTGATGAGTTGTGATACAACGAAACAGGTCTGTATGTCGATGACTAAAATATATTTTATAAAGCTCCCCTCTTTGGTAGAGCACTCTCGTAAATTATCTTACTTGCTACTTAATTTAGCTGAAATAATGCGAAGCTCGCGATTTGTTTACAAACAAACGTTTGAGCCCTCTACGAGTAGCGGACGGATGTTTATTTAAATAATCGTTCGGACAGGTTAATTTCGGCCACCGATTCCATAGTCAAGGGGTAGGACTGCCGACTGTCATCACGACGGTTCTAGGTTCGATCCTCGGCTTGGGAGAGGTGTTAGTCTAGCGGCACTGATGAGTTGTGATACAACGAAACAGGTCTGTATGTCGATGACTAAAATATATTTTATAAAGCTCCCCTCTTTGGTAGAGCACTCTCGTAAATTATCTTACTTGCTACTTAATTTAGCTGAAATAATGCGAAGCTCGCGATTTGTTTACAAACGTTTGAGCCCTCTACGAGTAGCGGACGGATGTTTATTTAAATAATCGTTCGGACAGGTTAATTTCGGCCACCGATTCCATAGTCAAGGGGTAGGACTGCCGACTGTCATAACGACGGTTCTAGGTTCGATCCTCGGCTTGGGAGAGGTGTTAGTCTAGCGGCACTGATGAGTTGTGATACCACGAAACAGGTCTGTATGTCGATGACTAAAATATATTTTATAAAGCTCCCCTCTTTGGTAGAGCACTCTCGTAAATTATCTTACTTGCTACTTAATTTAGCTGAAATAATGCGAAGCTCGCGATTTGTTTACAAACGTTTGAGCCCTCTACGAGTAGCGGACGGATGTTTATTTAAATAATCGTTCGGACAGGTTAATTTCGGCCACCGATTCCATAGTCAAGGGGTAGGACTGCCGACTGTCATCACGACGGTTCTAGGTTCGATCCTCGGCTTGGAAGAGGTGTTAGTCTAGCGGCACTGATGAGTTGTGATACAACGAAACAGGTCTGTATGTCGATGACTAAAATATATTTTATAAAGCTCCCCTCTTTGGTAGAGCACTCTATTAAATTATCTTACTTGCTACTTAATTTAGCTGAAATAATGCGAAGCTCGCGATTTGTTTACAAACAAACGTTTGAGCCCTCTACGAGTAGCGGACGGATGTTTATTTAAATAATCGTTCGGACAGGTTAATTTCGGCCACCGATTCCATAGTCAAGGGGTAGGACTGCCGACTGTCATCACGACGGTTCTAGGTTCGATCCTCGGCTTGGGAGAGGTGTTAGTCTAGCGGCACTGATGAGTTGTGATACAACGAAACAGGTCTGTATGTCGATGACTAAAATATATTTTATAAAGCTCCCCTCTTTGGTAGAGCACTCTCGTAAATTATCTTACTTGCTACTTAATTTAGCTGAAATAATGCGAAGCTCGCGATTTGTTTACAAACAAACGTTTGAGCCCTCTACGAGTAGCGGACGGATGTTTATTTAAATAATCGTTCGGACAGGTTAATTTCGGCCACCGATTCCATAGTCAAGGGGTAGGACTGCCGACTGTCATCACGACGGTTCTAGGTTCGATCCTCGGCTTGGGAGAGGTGTTAGTCTAGCGGCACTGATAGGTTGTGATACAACGAAACAGGTCTGTATGTCGATGACTAAAATATATTTTATAAAGCTCCCCTCTTTGGTAGAGCACTCTCGTAAATTATCTTACTTGCTACTTAATTTAGCTGAAATAATGCGAAGCTCGCGATTTGTTTACAAACAAACGTTTGAGCCCTCTACGAGTAGCGGACGGATGTTTATTTAAATAATCGTTCGGACAGGTTAATTTCGGCCACCGATTCCATAGTCAAGGGGTAGGACTGCCGACTGTCATCACGACGGTTCTAGGTTCGATCCTCGGCTTGGGAGAGGTGTTAGTCTAGCGGCACTGATAGGTTGTGATACAACGAAACAGGTCTGTATGTCGATGACTAAAATATATTTTATAAAGCTCCCCTCTTTGGTAGAGCACTCTCGTAAATTATCTTACTTGCTACTTAATTTAGCTGAAATAATGCGAAGCTCGCGATTTGTTTACAAACAAACGTTTGAGCCCTCTACGAGTAGCGGACGGATGTTTATTTAAATAATCGTTCGGACAGGTTAATTTCGGCCACCGATTCCATAGTCAAGGGGTAGGACTGCCGACTGTCATCACGACGGTTCTAGATTCGATCCTCGGCTTGGGAGAGGTGTTAGTCTAGCGGCACTGATGAGTTGTGATACAACGAAACAGGTCTGTATGTCGATGACTAAAATATATTTTATAAAGCTCCCCTCTTTGGTAGAGCACTCTCGTAAATTATCTTACTTGCTACTTAATTTAGCTGAAATAATGCGAAGCTCGCGATTTGTTTACAAACAAACGTTTGAGCCCTCTACGAGTAGCGGACGGATGTTTATTTAAATAATCGTTCGGACAGGTTAATTTCGGCCACCGATTCCATAGTCAAGGGGTAGGACTGCCGACTGTCATCACGACGGTTCTAGGTTCGATCCTCGGCTTGGGAGAGGTGTTAGTCTAGCGGCACTGATGAGTTGTGATACAACGAAACAGGTCTGTATGTCGATGACTAAAATATATTTTATAAAGCTCCCCTCTTTGGTAGAGCACTCTCGTAAATTATCTTACTTGCTACTTAATTTAGCTGAAATAATGCGAAGCTCGCGATTTGTTTACAAACAAACGTTTGAGCCCTCTACGAGTAGCGGACGGATGTTTATTTAAATAATCGTTCGGACAGGTTAATTTCGGCCACCGATTCCATAGTCAAGGGGTAGGACTGCCGACTGTCATCACGACGGTTCTAGGTTCGATCCTCGGCTTGGGAGAGGTGTTAGTCTAGCGGCACTGATGAGTTGTGATACCACGAAACAGGTCTGTATGTCGATGACTAAAATATATTTTATAAAGCTCCCCTCTTTGGTAGAGCACTCTCGTAAATTATCTTACTTGCTACTTAATTTAGCTGAAATAATGCGAAGCTCGCGATTTGTTTACAAACAAAAGTTTGAGCCCTCTACGAGTAGCGGACGGATGTTTATTTAAATAATCGTTCGGACAGGTTAATTTCGGCCACCGATTCCATAGTCAAGGGGTAGGACTGCCGACTGTCATCACGACGGTTCTAGGTTCGATCCTCGGCTTGGGAGAGGTGTTAGTCTAGCGGCACTGATGAGTTGTAATACAACGAAACAGGTCTGTATGTCGATGACTAAAATATATTTTATAAAGCTCCCCTCTTTGGTAGAGCACTCTCGTAAATTATCTTACTTGCTACTTAATTTAGCTGAAATAATGCGAAGCTCGCGATTTGTTTACAAACAAACGTTTGAGCCCTCTACGAGTAGCGGACGGATGTTTATTTAAATAATCGTTCGGACAGGTAAATTCCGGCCACCGATTCCATAGTCAAGGGGTAGGACTGCCGACTGTCATCACGACGGTTCTAGGTTCGATCCTTGGCTTGGGAGAGGTGTTAGTCTAGCGGCACTGATGAGTTGTGATACAACGAAACAGGTCTGTATGTCGATGACTAAAATATATTTTATAAAGCTCCCCTCTTTGGTAGAGCACTCTCGTAAATTATCTTACTTGCTACTTAATTTAGCTGAAATAATGCGAAGCTTGCGATTTGTTTACAAACAAACGTTTGAGCCCTCTACGAGTAGCGGACGGATGTTTATTTAAATAATCGTTCGGACAGGTTAATTTCGGCCACCGATTCCATAGTCAAGGGGTAGGACTGCCGACTGTCATCACGACGGTTCTAGGTTCGATCCTCGGCTTGGGAGAGGTGTTAGTCTAGCGGCACTGATGAGTTGTGATACCACGAAACAGGTCTGTATGTCGATGACTAAAATATATTTTATAAAGCTCCCCTCTTTGGTAGAGCACTCTCGTAAATTATCTTACTTGCTACTTAATTTAGCTGAAATAATGCGAAGCTCGCGATTTGTTTACAAACAAACGTTTGAGCCCTCTACGAGTAGCGGACGGATGTTTATTTAAATTATCGTTCGGACAGGTTAATTTAGGCCACCGATTCCATAGTCAAGGGGTAGGACTGCCGACTGTCATCACGACGGTTCTAGGTTCGATCCTCGGCTTGGGAGAGGTGTTAGTCTAGCGGCACTGATGAGTTGTGATACAACGAAACAGGTCTGTATGTCGATGACTAAAATATATTTTATAAAGCTCCCCTCTTTGGTAGAGCACTCTCGTAAATTATCTTACTTGCTACTTAATTTAGCTGAAATAATGCGAAGCTCGCGATTTGTTTACAAACAAACGTTTGAGCCCTCTACGAGTAGCGGACGGATGTTTATTTAAATAATCGTTCGGACAGGTTAATTTCGGCCACCGATTCCATAGTCAAGGGGTAGGACTGCCGACTGTCATCACGACGGTTCTAGGTTCGATCCTCGGCTTGGGAGAGGTGTTAGTCTAGCGGCACTGATGAGTTGTGATACAACGAAACAGGTCTGTATGTCGATGACTAAAATATATTTTATAAAGCTCCCCTCTTTGGTAGAGCACTCTCGTAAATTATCTTACTTGCTACTTAATTTAGCTGAAATAATGCGAAGCTCGCGATTTGTTTACAAACAAACGTTTGAGCCCTCTACGAGTAGCGGACGGATGTTTATTTAAATAATCGTTCGGACAGGTTAATTTCGGCCACCGATTCCATAGTCAAGGGGTAGGACTGCCGACTGTCATCACGACGGTTCTAGGTTCGATCCTCGGCTTGGGAGAGGTGTTAGTCTAGCGGCACTGATGAGTTGTGATACAACGAAACAGGTCTGTATGTCGATGACTAAAATATATTTTATAAAGCTCCCCTCTTTGGTAGAGCACTCTCGTAAATTATCTTACTTGCTACTTAATTTAGCTGAAATAATGCGAAGCTCGCGATTTGTTTACAAACAAACGTTTGAGCCCTCTACGAGTAGCGGACGGATGTTTATTTAAATAATCGTTCGGACAGGTTAATTTCGGCCACCGATTCCATAGTCAAGGGGTAGGACTGCCGACTGTCATCACGACGGTTCTAGGTTCGATCCTCGGCTTGGGAGAGGTGTTAGTCTAGCGGCACTGATGAGTTGTGATACAACGAAACAGGTCTGTATGTCGATGACTAAAATATATTTTATAAAGCTCCCCTCTTTGGTAGAGCACTCTCGTAAATTATCTTACTTGCTACTTAATTTAGCTGAAATAATGCGAAGCTCGCGATTTGTTTACAAACAAACGTTTGAGCCCTCTACGAGTAGCGGACGGATGTTTATTTAAATAATCGTTCGGACAGGTTAATTTCGGCCACCGATTCCATAGTCAAGGGGTAGGACTGCCGACTGTCATCACGACGGTTCTAGGTTCGATCCTCGGCTTGGGAGAGGTGTTAGTCTAGCGGCACTGATGAGTTGTGATACAACGAAACAGGTCTGTATGTCGATGACTAAAATATATTTTATAAAGCTCCCCTCTTTGGTAGAGCACTCTCGTAAATTATCTTACTTGCTACTTAATTTAGCTGAAATAATGCGAAGCTCGCGATTTGTTTACAAACAAACGTTTGAGCCCTCTACGAGTAGCGGACGGATGTTTATTTAAATAATCGTTCGGACAGGTTAATTTCGGCCACCGATTCCATAGTCAAGGGGTAGGACTGCCGACTGTCATCACGACGGTTCTAGGTTCGATCCTCGGCTTGGGAGAGGTGTTAGTCTAGCGGCACTGATGAGTTGTGATACAACGAAACAGGTCTGTATGTCGATGACTAAAATATATTTTATAAAGCTCCCCTCTTTGGTAGAGCACTCTCGTAAATTATCTTACTTGCTACTTAATTTAGCTGAAATAATGCGAAGCTCGCGATTTGTTTACAAACAAACGTTTGAGCCCTCTACGAGTAGCGGACGGATGTTTATTTAAATAATCGTTCGGACAGGTTAATTTCGGCCACCGATTCCATAGTCAAGGGGTAGGACTGCCGACTGTCATCACGACGGTTCTAGGTTCGATCCTCGGCTTGGGAGAGGTGTTAGTCTAGCGGCACTGATGAGTTGTGATACCACGAAACAGGTCTGTATGTCGATGACTAAAATATATTTTATAAAGCTCCCCTCTTTGGTAGAGCACTCTCGTAAATTATCTTACTTGCTACTTAATTTAGCTGAAATAATGCGAAGCTCGCGATTTGTTTACAAACAAACGTTTGAGCCCTCTACGAGTAGCGGACGGATGTTTATTTAAATAATCGTTCGGACAGGTTAATTTCGGCCATCGATTCCATAGTCAAGGGGTAGGACTGCCGACTGTCATCACGACGGTTCTAGGTTCGATCCTCGGCTTGGGAGAGGTGTTAGTCTAGCGGCACTGATGAGTTGTGATACAACGAAACAGGTCTGTATGTCGATGACTAAAATATATTTTATAAAGCTCCCCTCTTTGGTAGAGCACTCTCGTAAATTATCTTACTTGCTACTTAATTTAGCTGAAATAATGCGAAGCTCGCGATTTGTTTACAAACAAACGTTTGAGCCCTCTACGAGTAGCGGACGGATGTTTATTTAAATAATCGTTCGGACAGGTTAATTTCGGCCACCGATTCCATAGTCAAGGGGTAGGACTGCCGACTGTCATCACGACGGTTCTAGGTTCGATCCTCGGCTTGGGAGAGGTGTTAGTCTAGCGGCACTGATGAGTTGTGATACCACGAAACAGGTCTGTATGTCGATGACTAAAAGATATTTTATAAAGCTCCCCTCTTTGGTAGAGCACTCTCGTAAATTATCTTACTTGCTACTTAATTTAGCTGAAATAATGCGAAGCTCGCGATTTGTTTACAAACAAAAGTTTGAGCCCTCTACGAGTAGCGGACGGATGTTTATTTAAATTATCGTTCGGACAGGTTAATTTCGGCCACCGATTCCATAGTCAAGGGGTAGGACTGCCGACTGTCATCACGACGGTTCTAGGTTCGATCCTCGGCTTGGGAGAGGTGTTAGTCTAGCGGCACTGATGAGTTGTGATACAACGAAACAGGTCTGTATGTCGATGACTAAAATATATTTTATAAAGCTCCCCTCTTTGGTAGAGCACTCTCGTAAATTATCTTACTTGCTACTTAATTTAGCTGAAATAATGCGAAGCTCGCGATTTGTTTACAAACAAACGTTTGAGCCCTCTACGAGTAGCGGACGGATGTTTATTTAAATAATCGTTCGGACAGGTTAATTTCGGCCACCGATTCCATAGTCAAGGGGTAGGACTGCCGACTGTCATCACGACGGTTCTAGGTTCGATCCTCGGCTTGGGAGAGGTGTTAGTCTAGCGGCACTGATGAGTTGTGATACAACGAAACAGGTCTGTATGTCGATGACTAAAATATATTTTATAAAGCTCCCCTCTTTGGTAGAGCACTCTCGTAAATTATCTTACTTGCTACTTAATTTAGCTGAAATAATGCGAAGCTCGCGATTTGTTTACAAACAAACGTTTGAGCCCTCTACGAGTAGCGGACGGATGTTTATTTAAATAATCGTTCGGACAGGTTAATTTCGGCCACCTATTCCATAGTCAAGGGGTAGGACTGCCGACTGTCATCACGACGGTTCTAGGTTCGATCCTCGGCTTGGGAGAGGTGTTAGTCTAGCGGCACTGATGAGTTGTGATACAACGAAACAGGTCTGTATGTCGATGACTAAAATATATTTTATAAAGCTCCCCTCTTTGGTAGAGCACTCTCGTAAATTATCTTACTTGCTACTTAATTTAGCTGAAATAATGCGAAGCTCGCGATTTGTTTACAAACAAACGTTTGAGCCCTCTACGAGTAGCGGACGGATGTTTATTTAAATAATCGTTCGGACAGGTTAATTTCGGCCACCGATTCCATAGTCAAGGGGTAGGACTGCCGACTGTCATCACGACGGTTCTAGGTTCGATCCTCGGCTTGGGAGAGGTGTTAGTCTAGCGGCACTGATGAGTTGTGATACAACGAAACAGGTCTGTATGTCGATGACTAAAATATATTTTATAAAGCTCCCCTCTTTGGTAGAGCACTCTCGTAAATTATCTTACTTGCTACTTAATTTAGCTGAAATAATGCGAAGCTCGCGATTTGTTTACAAACAAACGTTTGAGCCCTCTACGAGTAGCGGACGGATGTTTATTTAAATAATCGTTCGGACAGGTTAATTTCGGCCACCGATTCCATAGTCAAGGGGTAGGACTGCCGACTGTCATCACGACGGTTCTAGGTTCGATCCTCGGCTTGGGAGAGGTGTTAGTCTAGCGGCACTGATGAGTTGTGATACAACGAAACAGGTCTGTATGTCGATGACTAAAATATATTTTATAAAGCTCCCCTCTTTGGTAGAGCACTCTCGTAAATTATCTTACTTGCTACTTAATTTAGCTGAAATAATGCGAAGCTCGCGATTTGTTTACAAACAAACGTTTGAGCCCTCTACGAGTAGCGGACGGATGTTTATTTAAATAATCGTTCGGACAGGTTAATTTCGGCCACCGATTCCATAGTCAAGGGGTAGGACTGCCGACTGTCATCACGACGGTTCTAGGTTCGATCCTCGGCTTGGGAGAGGTGTTAGTCTAGCGGCACTGATGAGTTGTGATACAACGAAACAGGTCTGTATGTCGATGACTAAAATATATTTTATAAAGCTCCCCTCTTTGGTAGAGCACTCTCGTAAATTATCTTACTTGCTACTTAATTTAGCTGAAATAATGCGAAGCTCGCGATTTGTTTACAAACAAACGTTTGAGCCCTCTACGAGTAGCGGACGGATGTTTATTTAAATAATCGTTCGGACAGGTTAATTTCGGCCACCGATTCCATAGTCAAGGGGTAGGACTGCCGACTGTCATCACGACGGTTCTAGGTTCGATCCTCGGCTTGGGAGAGGTGTTAGTCTAGCGGCACTGATGAGTTGTGATACCACGAAACAGGTCTGTATGTCGATGACTAAAATATATTTTATAAAGCTCCCCTCTTTGGTAGAGCACTCTCGTAAATTATCTTACTTGCTACTTAATTTAGCTGAAATAATGCGAAGCTCGCGATTTGTTTACAAACAAACGTTTGAGCCCTCTACGAGTAGCGGACGGATGTTTATTTAAATAATCGGTCGGACAGGTTAATTTCGGCCATCGATTCCATAGTCAAGGGGTAGGACTGCCGACTGTCATCACGACGGTTCTAGGTTCGATCCTCGGCTTGGGAGAGGTGTTAGTCTAGCGGCACTGATGAGTTGTGATACAACGAAACAGGTCTGTATGTCGATGACTAAAATATATTTTATAAAGCTCCCCTCTTTGGTAGAGCACTCTCGTAAATTATCTTACTTGCTACTTAATTTAGCTGAAATAATGCGAAGCTCGCGATTTGTTTACAAACAAACGTTTGAGCCCTCTACGAGTAGCGGACGGATGTTTATTTAAATAATCGTTCGGACAGGTTAATTTCGGCCACCGATTCCATAGTCAAGGGGTAGGACTGCCGACTGTCATCACGACGGTTCTAGGTTCGATCCTCGGCTTGGGAGAGGTGTTAGTCTAGCGGCACTGATGAGTTGTGATACAACGAAACAGGTCTGTATGTCGATGACTAAAATATATTTTATAAAGCTCCCCTCTTTGGTAGAGCACTCTCGTAAATTATCTTACTTGCTACTTAATTTAGCTGAAATAATGCGAAGCTCGCGATTTGTTTACAAACAAACGTTTGAGCCCTCTACGAGTAGCGGACGGATGTTTATTTAAATAATCGTTCGGACAGGTTAATTTCGGCCACCGATTCCATAGTCAAGGGGTAGGACTGCCGACTGTCATTACGACGGTTCTAGGTTCGATCCTCGGCTTGGGAGAGGTGTTAGTCTAGCGGCACTGATGAGTTGTGATACAACGAAACAGGTCTGTATGTCGATGACTAAAATATATTTTATAAAGCTCCCCTCTTTGGTAGAGCACTCTCGTAAATTATCTTACTTGCTACTTAATTTAGCTGAAATAATGCGAAGCTCGCGATTTGTTTACAAACAAACGTTTGAGCCCTCTACGAGTAGCGGACGGATGTTTATTTAAATAATCGTTCGGACAGGTTAATTTCGGCCACCGATTCCATAGTCAAGGGGTAGGACTGCCGACTGTCATCACGACGGTTCTAGGTTCGATCCTCGGCTTGGGAGAGGTGTTAGTCTAGCGGCACTGATGAGTTGTGATACAACGAAACAGGTCTGTATGTCGATGACTAAAATATATTTTATAAAGCTCCCCTCTTTGGTAGAGCACTCTCGTAAATTATCTTACTTGCTACTTAATTTAGCTGAAATAATGCGAAGCTCGCGATTTGTTTACAAACAAACGTTTGAGCCCTCTACGAGTAGCGGACGGATGTTTATTTAAATAATCGTTCGGACAGGTTAATTTCGGCCACCGATTCCATAGTCAAGGAATAGGACTGCCGACTGTCATCACGACGGTTCTAGGTTCGATCCTCGGCTTGGGAGAGGTGTTAGTCTAGCGGCACTGATGAGTTGTGATACCACGAAACAGGTCTGTATGTCGATGACTAAAATATATTTTATAAAGCTCCCCTCTTTGGTAGAGCACTCTCGTAAATTATCTTACTTGCTACTTAATTTAGCTGAAATAATGCGAAGCTCGCGATTTGTTTACAAACAAACGTTTGAGCCCTCTACGAGTAGCGGACGGATGTTTATTTAAATAATCGTTCGGACAGGTTAATTTCGGCCATCGATTCCATAGTCAAGGGGTAGGACTGCCGACTGTCATCACGACGGTTCTAGGTTCGATCCTCGGCTTGGGAGAGGTGTTAGTCTAGCGGCACTGATGAGTTGTGATACAACGAAACAGGTCTGTATGTCGATGACTAAAATATATTTTATAAAGCTCCCCTCTTTGGTAGAGCACTCTCGTAAATTATCTTACTTGCTACTTAATTTAGCTGAAATAATGCGAAGCTCGCGATTTGTTTACAAACAAACGTTTGAGCCCTCTACGAGTAGCGGACGGATGTTTATTTAAATAATCGTTCGGACAGGTTAATTTCGGCCACCGATTCCATAGTCAAGGGGTAGGACTGCCGACTGTCATCACGACGGTTCTAGGTTCGATCCTCGGCTTGGGAGAGGTGTTAGTCTAGCGGCACTGATGAGTTGTGATACAACGAAACAGGTCTGTATGTCGATGACTAAAATATATTTTATAAAGCTCCCCTCTTTGGTAGAGCACTCTCGTAAATTATCTTACTTGCTACTTAATTTAGCTGAAATAATGCGAAGCTCGCGATTTGTTTACAAACAAACGTTTGAGCCCTCTACGAGTAGCGGACGGATGTTTATTTAAATAATCGTTCGGACAGGTTAATTTCGGCCACCGATTCCATAGTCAAGGGGTAGGACTGCCGACTGTCATTACGACGGTTCTAGGTTCGATCCTCGGCTTGGGAGAGGTGTTAGTCTAGCGGCACTGATGAGTTGTGATACAACGAAACAGGTCTGTATGTCGATGACTAAAATATATTTTATAAAGCTCCCCTCTTTGGTAGAGCACTCTCGTAAATTATCTTACTTGCTACTTAATTTAGCTGAAATAATGCGAAGCTCGCGATTTGTTTACAAACAAACGTTTGAGCCCTCTACGAGTAGCGGACGGATGTTTATTTAAATAATCGTTCGGACAGGTTAATTTCGGCCACCGATTCCATAGTCAAGGGGTAGGACTGCCGACTGTCATCACGACGGTTCTAGGTTCGATCCTCGGCTTGGGAGAGGTGTTAGTCTAGCGGCACTGATGAGTTGTGATACAACGAAACAGGTCTGTATGTCGATGACTAAAATATATTTTATAAAGCTCCCCTCTTTGGTAGAGCACTCTCGTAAATTATCTTACTTGCTACTTAATTTAGCTGAAATAATGCGAAGCTCGCGATTTGTTTACAAACAAACGTTTGAGCCCTCTACGAGTAGCGGACGGATGTTTATTTAAATAATCGTTCGGACAGGTTAATTTCGGCCACCTATTCCATAGTCAAGGGGTAGGACTGCCGACTGTCATCACGACGGTTCTAGGTTCGATCCTCGGCTTGGGAGAGGTGTTAGTCTAGCGGCACTGATGAGTTGTGATACAACGAAACAGGTCTGTATGTCGATGACTAAAATATATTTTATAAAGCTCCCCTCTTTGGTAGAGCACTCTCGTAAATTATCTTACTTGCTACTTAATTTAGCTGAAATAATGCGAAGCTCGCGATTTGTTTACAAACAAACGTTTGAGCCCTCTACGAGTAGCGGACGGATGTTTATTTAAATAATCGTTCGGACAGGTTAATTTCGGCCACCGATTCCATAGTCAAGGGGTAGGACTGCCGACTGTCATCACGACGGTTCTAGGTTCGATCCTCGGCTTGGGAGAGGTGTTAGTCTAGCGGCACTGATGAGTTGTGATACAACGAAACAGGTCTGTATGTCGATGACTAAAATATATTTTATAAAGCTCCCCTCTTTGGTAGAGCACTCTCGTAAATTATCTTACTTGCTACTTAATTTAGCTGAAATAATGCGAAGCTCGCGATTTGTTTACAAACAAACGTTTGAGCCCTCTACGAGTAGCGGACGGATGTTTATTTAAATAATCGTTCGGACAGGTTAATTTCGGCCACCGATTCCATAGTCAAGGGGTAGGACTGCCGACTGTCATCACGACGGTTCTAGGTTCGATCCTCGGCTTGGGAGAGGTGTTAGTCTAGCGGCACTGATGAGTTGTGATACCACGAAACAGGTCTGTATGTCGATGACTAAAATATATTTTATAAAGCTCCCCTCTTTGGTAGAGCACTCTCGTAAATTATCTTACTTGCTACTTAATTTAGCTGAAATAATGCGAAGCTCGCGATTTGTTTACAAACAAACGTTTGAGCCCTCTACGAGTAGCGGACCGATGTTTATTTAAATAATCGGTCGGACAGGTTAATTTCGGCCATCGATTCCATAGTCAAGGGGTAGGACTGCCGACTGTCATCACGACGGTTCTAGGTTCGATCCTCGGCTTGGGAGAGGTGTTAGTCTAGCGGCACTGATGAGTTGTGATACAACGAAACAGGTCTGTATGTCGATGACTAAAATATATTTTATAAAGCTCCCCTCTTTGGTAGAGCACTCTCGTAAATTATCTTACTTGCTACTTAATTTAGCTGAAATAATGCGAAGCTCGCGATTTGTTTACAAACAAACGTTTGAGCCCTCTACGAGTAGCGGACGGATGTTTATTTAAATAATCGTTCGGACAGGTTAATTTCGGCCACCGATTCCATAGTCAAGGGGTAGGACTGCCGACTGTCATCACGACGGTTCTAGGTTCGATCCTCGGCTTGGGAGAGGTGTTAGTCTAGCGGCACTGATGAGTTGTGATACCACGAAACAGGTCTGTATGTCGATGACTAAAATATATTTTATAAAGCTCCCCTCTTTGGTAGAGCACTCTCGTAAATTATCTTACTTGCTACTTAATTTAGCTGAAATAATGCGAAGCTCGCGATTTGTTTACAAACAAACGTTTGAGCCCTCTACGAGTAGCGGACGGATGTTTATTTAAATAATCGTTCGGACAGGTTAATTTCGGCCACCGATTCCATAGTCAAGGGGTAGGACTGCCGACTGTCATTACGACGGTTCTAGGTTCGATCCTCGGCTTGGGAGAGGTGTTAGTCTAGCGGCACTGATGAGTTGTGATACAACGAAACAGGTCTGTATGTCGATGACTAAAATATATTTTATAAAGCTCCCCTCTTTGGTAGAGCACTCTCGTAAATTATCTTACTTGCTACTTAATTTAGCTGAAATAATGCGAAGCTCGCGATTTGTTTACAAACAAACGTTTGAGCCCTCTACGAGTAGCGGACGGATGTTTATTTAAATAATCGTTCGGACAGGTTAATTTCGGCCACCGATTCCATAGTCAAGGGGTAGGACTGCCGACTGTCATCACGACGGTTCTAGGTTCGATCCTCGGCTTGGGAGAGGTGTTAGTCTAGCGGCACTGATGAGTTGTGATACAACGAAACAGGTCTGTATGTCGATGACTAAAATATATTTTATAAAGCTCCCCTCTTTGGTAGAGCACTCTCGTAAATTATCTTACTTGCTACTTAATTTAGCTGAAATAATGCGAAGCTCGCGATTTGTTTACAAACAAACGTTTGAGCCCTCTACGAGTAGCGGACGGATGTTTATTTAAATAATCGTTCGGACAGGTTAATTTCGGCCACCGATTCCATAGTCAAGGGGTAGGACTGCCGACTGTCATCACGACGGTTCTAGGTTCGATCCTCGGCTTGGGAGAGGTGTTAGTCTAGCGGCACTGATGAGTTGTGATACAACGAAACAGGTCTGTATGTCGATGACTAAAATATATTTTATAAAGCTCCCCTCTTTGGTAGAGCACTCTCGTAAATTATCTTACTTGCTACTTAATTTAGCTGAAATAATGCGAAGCTCGCGATTTGTTTACAAACAAACGTTTGAGCCCTCTACGAGTAGCGGACGGATGTTTATTTAAATAATCGTTCGGACAGGTTAATTTCGGCCACCGATTCCATAGTCAAGGGGTAGGACTGCCGACTGTCATCACGACGGTTCTAGGTTCGATCCTCGGCTTGGGAGAGGTGTTAGTCTAGCGGCACTGATGAGTTGTGATACAACGAAACAGGTCTGTATGTCGATGACTAAAATATATTTTATAAAGCTCCCCTCTTTGGTAGAGCACTCTCGTAAATTATCTTACTTGCTACTTAATTTAGCTGAAATAATGCGAAGCTCGCGATTTGTTTACAAACGTTTGAGCCCTCTACGAGTAGCGGACGGATGTTTATTTAAATAATCGTTCGGACAGGTTAATTTCGGCCACCGATTCCATAGTCAAGGGGTAGGACTGCCGACTGTCATCACGACGGTTCTAGGTTCGATCCTCGGCTTGGGAGAGGTGTTAGTCTAGCGGCACTGATGAGTTGTGATACAACGAAACAGGTCTGTCTGTCGATGACTAAAATATATTTTATAAAGCTCCCCTCTTTGGTAGAGCACTCTCGTAAATTATCTTACTTGCTACTTAATTTAGCTGAAATAATGCGAAGCTCGCGATTTGTTTACAAACAAACGTTTGAGCCCTCTACGAGTAGCGGACGGATGTTTATTTAAATAATCGTTCGGACAGGTTAATTTCGGCCACCGATTCCATAGTCAAGGGGTAGGACTGCCGACTGTCATCACGACGGTTCTAGGTTCGATCCTCGGCTTGGGAGAGGTGTTAGTCTAGCGGCACTGATGAGTTGTGATACCACGAAACAGGTCTGTATGTCGATGACTAAAATATATTTTATAAAGCTCCCCTCTTTGGTAGAGCACTCTCGTAAATTATCTTACTTGCTACTTAATTTAGCTGAAATAATGCGAAGCTCGCGATTTGTTTACAAACAAACGTTTGAGCCCTCTACGAGTAGCGGACGGATGTTTATTTAAATAATCGTTCGGACAGGTTAATTTCGGCCACCGATTCCATAGTCAAGGGGTAGGACTGCCGACTGTCATTACGACGGTTCTAGGTTCGATCCTCGGCTTGGGAGAGGTGTTAGTCTAGCGGCACTGATGAGTTGTGATACAACGAAACAGGTCTGTATGTCGATGACTAAAATATATTTTATAAAGCTCCCCTCTTTGGTAGAGCACTCTCGTAAATTATCTTACTTGCTACTTAATTTAGCTGAAATAATGCGAAGCTCGCGATTTGTTTACAAACGTTTGAGCCCTCTACGAGTAGCGGACGGATGTTTATTTAAATAATCGTTCGGACAGGTTAATTTCGGCCACCGATTCCATAGTCAAGGGGTAGGACTGCCGACTGTCATCACGACGGTTCTAGGTTCGATCCTCGGCTTGGGAGAGGTGTTAGTCTAGCGGCACTGATGAGTTGTGATACCACGAAACAGGTCTGTATGTCGATGACTAAAATATATTTTATAAAGCTCCCCTCTTTGGTAGAGCACTCTCGTAAATTATCTTACTTGCTACTTAATTTAGCTGAAATAATGCGAAGCTCGCGATTTGTTTACAAACAAACGTTTGAGCCCTCTACGAGTAGCGGACGGATGTTTATTTAAATAATCGTTCGGACAGGTTAATTTCGGCCACCGATTCCATAGTCAAGGGGTAGGACTGCCGACTGTCATCACGACGGTTCTAGGTTCGATCCTCGGCTTGGGAGAGGTGTTAGTCTAGCGGCACTGATGAGTTGTGATACAACGAAACAGGTCTGTATGTCGATGACTAAAATATATTTTATAAAGCTCCCCTCTTTGGTAGAGCACTCTCGTAAATTATCTTACTTGCTACTTAATTTAGCTGAAATAATGCGAAGCTCGCGATTTGTTTACAAACAAACGTTTGAGCCCTCTACGAGTAGCGGACGGATGTTTATTTAAATAATCGTTCGGACAGGTTAATTTCGGCCACCGATTCCATAGTCAAGGGGTAGGACTGCCGACTGTCATCACGACGGTTCTAGGTTCGATCCTCGGCTTGGGAGAGGTGTTAGTCTAGCGGCACTGATGAGTTGTGATACAACGAAACAGGTCTGTATGTCGATGACTAAAATATATTTTATATATATATATATATATATATATATATATATATATATATATATATATATGCATCTACAATTCTATATCACACTGAATGTAACATTCCTAAGGATAGGCCATTTCATATAGAAGCAGGACAGTCTGAACCACAAACGAAGAAAGCCTCGAATCGCGATATATTGACGAATATAAAGTGCCATTTCAAACTTTAACGTAACAAACATAAAAAAGGATATTTATATTTATGCGGATAGACTGATCTATCTCCGCGAAGAGCTAATTATCTTTATGTGTTGGCGAGAACAATGTTAGTAGTAGAAATATTCAACACTCATCTAAAGAAATCAGAACTTTAATATAAAATCGCTGCGGAGACGAAATAATAAAAATATGACAAAGACTTTAAAATGTCTACCAAAAACTGGCAAGGGTGAACAACCACCTCATATTTCTATGCAGAGGGGGCCAATAAATTTCCTTTTTGGTCCGCCGAAAAAAGGAGGGTGGACTTGTAAATTCACCCTCGTTCGTTCGTCCGTTCATCTGTCCGCACTTTTCTCAATAACTGCGCCTTGAAATTTTTTGAACATTAAACATGATATGGGTAAAAATGTAACAGAGCGGACATTTATCGAGAAAAATTCGGTTGCCCCACTAAGGGAGCTTTTCGGATTAAAATGGCTAAAATTGACACTTTAATGCGTATTCTAAAAATAATTGATGGCTTGAATTGTATAAAACTTTCTGAAAAGTTGTAACTAATATATTTCTATATGCTTTTGTTTGTCTATACTTCGCGATAACTCTTGGCTGTGCCCCAGGGGTTCTTTTAGGGTTAATAAAAACACTCCGTTTTTGGGACTATTTTACCATAGTTGTCCAATATTTTCTGTGTATGTCTCTGTAGCAGTTTTACATGCTGCTGACCTCCAATTTAACTATGTAATGGCCCTGGGGAGTTAAATGTGTGTGGGCAATCGTGGACTTAGTTATTTTTTTTTACAGGGACAGAACTCAAATTACCATATTTTAAGGCTAAGACTGCACTATCTGTTTATTTTCACAAGTATTTGGCATCCCCTGATGAATTTTGGGGCTAAATGGGGGGAACTGAAATTAGTCATTTTTTTGCATCGTTCACTGTGCACTCCCGGGCAACAATGCATCTTTTACTTGTTTGTTTTCCAAACAAAACCAGTGTGCTTGAGGAAAATCCAATCAATTCAAGTAATATAAACAAAGGGTCCTCATCTAAAAAATAAAGAACTTTAATAGCGATGTGTTTTGATTATGGTTCTAATGCAAAATAAATACAAACAAAGATATCACCCATATCATAAAAGAGAGAAAACTGGCAATTCAATGAATTCGTCACAAAAGATATCTTTCTAGATCAAATAACAAGAGAAACCGTTGGTAATCAGCCAGAAAGACAAACGGAATCAATTAAGAATGATTACAAAAGGAATTTGTCGACATTACACAATAAACCAATAGAACTATTTTTCAAATCGTAAGTTTTACTGAAAGACAAAAACACAAGTCCTTATGTATACATGTCAGATTGAAGCAACTAGTTTATAGCCACAGTGAGTTTCACAGAGAAAATACCATCCGTAATTTAAGCAGGCAAAAATGTTATTTAGTAAATAATGTAGCATATACAAATAAATAGCCTATCAGAAACTTACACATCAGAAAACGATAAAAGCGTTATTTAGAAAAAAAACATACCATCCTTATTATAATCGCTACTGTTCAGTCTCGACAGATAATGGAGCCACCTTTTAATTGTCATTGCACCCAGGTCCACCCTGACCAAAAATCGTTCTTCAAAATCACCAGATTCGGCATCAAATAACCTGAAAAGGGTTGATATGCCGTAAAACAAAACAACCAACCAAATCATACGGATAGAAATATAATGATGACGTTGTAGCCGAACAGAAATGCAGTTTAGAACATAATAGCATCATACCACTAAATATACTAACAGAACATAATAACATCACACCACTAAATATACTAACAGAACATATTAACATCATACCACTAAATATACTAACAGAACATATTAACATCATACCACTAAATATACTAACAGAACATATAAACACCATACCACTAAATATACTAAGAGAACATAATAACATCATACCACTAAATATACTAACAGAACATATTAACATCATATCACTAAGTATACTAACAGAGAATTGTCACAAAAACAATAAACTATTTGGAAACTATAAATGACAAACTGATACTGATAACGCTACAAAATTAAGCACAACTGACTAAGAGAGTATGCTGTTTACAAACTAAGAATTATATACCGAGAATACGAGCTTAAAGAGTAACAGACCGACGGAAATGCAATCAAAACCAATGCTACACACAGACAAATACACTATCCCAAATTGAAGCGTCACATGATAACACAAATGTCGTTTAGAATTAAGCATGCCACCGCCATGAAAATATTTTATTGAAGTAAGGTGTCACACCGACGAAATACCTATTTTGAACTCATGTATAAAACACAGAAATAGGATTTTGTAATTAAGTATCCTAAATGAATGAAGAGTGAATTCAAATTCTTGCAATGAGATGCTGACATGAATAATACATTTTAATTATTATAAATAATATATTTTAATTATTATAAATAATATATTTAGTTATTATAAAAAAATATATTTTAATTATTATAAAAATTATATTTTAATTATATTCGAACCTAAGATCTATAACGCTTAAAATATTACCCTAAATGTAAACTTCATAGAAGATCTTCGAAAATAGTAATCAGAATTTAGGCATAACAGGCAGATTCATATATTGTGCAAAATTCAGTGTCTCAGAATGACAATAATGCGTGATAAAACCGACCCCTGTCGTACAAATAAAAAAGTTTTTTACTAAATTTAGCATCACAAACCGACGCAAGTGCTGTTTAGTGTCTGGATATGACATTAGGTTCTAAAATACTATTTCAGCACCTAAGCCACATACTGACAAAATACTATACCAGCGTTAAAATTGAAATGAGAGAACGGCTAAATGCTTTCTCCGTAAGAAGTGAGACAGATCTACTGACCGATCGTTGAGAGTATTGAACGCAACTAAAATAGCAGTAAAATAAAATATACATTTTTCTCTTTTTTTATATTTTCAAGTATCGCAGTAATAGCTTTTATCGTTTGATCTTTATTTAAAATAGAAACGAAGCAATGAAAATCGAAGTTTGAATATTTATGAGTTTTAGATAAGACGAGCAATGCATGGCGCTGAAATAACAGAATTTTCCGTAAAACAGATACCGATCCAATTAATGAAGTCTTTTAAATAGACATTGTTTTACCGCATGAAATATACACAAATGAATTGTTATTACACCAACCACACAAACCAAACTAAGCAATGAACAAACAATTCCGTTGCTTTAAAGAATATTAAGTGATGTCTATACTATAAATCGTACATAATAAAAGAATTAATCAAATCTCAGACTATTGTCCTTGTCTTAAAATTTCTTTTCACAAGGTTTAGATCGATGTAACCTTCCGATCTTATTTGAAAGGTCCCGTGGCGTCGTGGCAAAATTCCGATTAGTTCCACTTCTCTAGATGTTGAGGGTTCAATATTCTTTGCGGGCAACACGCTAAATAAATTTGCAAATTACTTAGGATGTCTATCCACCTATGGATTACAAAACAAGAGAATGCAACTCCATGGATTGTATAGAGGTTTCTGTTTCAAAGTCCAACTCAAATATTCTCGAGTTCAGCAATGTGCACTTGGAGAAACTCGGATTTTTCCTGAGGTTAAGGAAATAAGCATAAGTCGCAAATAGCGATGTTTGGACTATAGAATTGGTGAGGAACTGTCTTGATGCCCCTCTTCGTCAAATAGTCTGTGACAAGAATGGAGTTGTGGACTGGTGAATTGTCCTGGTGAAAATGCTAATAACTCAATAGGAAAAGCGCTGGCGTTTTCCAACGGAATATTTTCCTCACACACTTTCATTTTCAACATAGTATTTCTTGTTGATTGTCTGTCTAGTGAGAACCCAGTGTATGTAGATCGAGGTCGTGCTTTAGAAAAAAGGGATAATCATATGTTTCTGGGTGGATTAACACTCTCCAACCTGTTTTGGTCTCGGCGAGTCAGCAGGCTTCCATAGGGAACTCTGTCTCTTCGGTATAGCAGTAGATCCCCCGTTCATCGAAGATCCCCAAAGCATCAGGAACTGCGAGATCTGAATTGATATATTCAACCATCACTCTGATATCATGACAACGTCTTCTTTTCTGATGTTCTCTGAGCACTCCTGGGACATACATGTTCTGCATCGTCACTTCCACGGCATAATCACGTTGATATGCCGGTTCACAGAAGTTAATCAAGGTCGAGCCTGGTCATTACTAAAATGGGTGACCAACTTGGGAAGTCTAGGTGCTGTATTTAGGAGGACGTCGGCACCTCCCTGCAAAAAGTTGCAAAAACCTAACGTTGTCATCTCCCCTATCGGGGATATACATGCGACTGGGGACCGCTTGTGAATTACATACTCCCATGAAACTTGCTCCTTCGGAGGAAGCCGGTTAAACTCTGAATAGGGTTGGTGCTGACTGCACACACACATCGTCACTTCCTCGCAAATAATGGTGTGTACGGTTACCACATTGACATCAAACTGCAACTTTTGGCTTTATAGATATACGGCGGTTCTCTTTTATAGAATATTTTTGAATGACCAATAAACTCTGATGTCCTTACTTATTCCTCGCACACCTGTCATGATCACTCAGACTCTCTGCCTTACTTGAATAACTTATGCCACTGAAAACGGATGTTTTACTCATGCAGAATTGTAGTCTGAAGCATTCGATATGTTTCTGTGGAACTTTTAAAGTTTAAAACTGAATTTTATTGCATAAAAAGGTGTCCTCACGACCAGAGTGTATTTTTGAATCTCACCCGCTGTGACAATTAGGTTTTAGTAGTGTGTATTCTATTCTCTACTGTAGCGGAAACTTTGATTATGAGATCATAAAAATTGGTCAGCCATCTCATAAGATATATAGAAATAAGATACTTTTCAAGAGTCTACAACAATTTTAAATGCAACAATTTTAAATGCCTGTAACCAAGACTTAAAATTCATTGGAGCCGCTTCTAAATATGGAAAACGTAAAGCAGAATACACGAAATAAAAAGCAATAAATGGCACAAAACGAGAACTGAGGGGCAAACATGAGAAGGAGACAGACGGACGGGAGAGAGAGAGCGAGAGAGAGAGAGAGAGTCAAACCTAAATATCACATAGTATCAAATTTACTTTCTTTTACTAAATATCACATAGTATCAAATTTACTTTCAGACTAAAACTGACGGACATAGCAGATTTTAAATATGTTTGAATAAAAAAAAGCAATTTAAATATTCCAAAATTGTTTTTCTTTTTCTAACATAGAGGACTGAAGCATGGTATTTTTTTTTCTGTTATTCGTTAAAATGTTTCCAAAGATTTGATCGCTGTCTCCAATAAAAACAAAACGACAGAAAACAACGGAACATTGAAAATTTGAATATTTATGAATTCTAATTTGTGAAGAATAGGCAAGATAAAGTTAAATTAAAATAGTGGAAAGATTGTAAAAATCACGATTGGGAAAATAATAGACGCTCATAAATGTTTGTTACATTTGAAGATAATATATCTCTTTATTTCTCTTTCACTATGTATGTATGTATGTATATATATATATATATATATATATATATATATATATATATATATATATATATATATATATATATATATATATATATATGGGGGTGTATGTGTGTGTGCATTTTCCATTTAAAAAATACTTTTTAGTATTGACCCGTGAGCAAAAAAAAAATGGGCCAAACAAATTTGATACATTTTATTGCACTAAAGGCTATACTGAACAAAGAAAAATTGATTCAGGAAACTTAAACGAGACTAATAAGATAGAACAATACATTTACTTTTAAAAATGCTTAGGATGGAATCGCATTCCCTTTTGATTTCTTTAAAAGATCAATACTTGTAAATATGCTCTCAACCAAAGTGGAACACTGTGAAGAGGAGTGGCTATTCCAGTCGCTTTGCACAGCTTCTCACGGTTTGTCATTGTTCAAAAAAGTTCTTCCGGTTAATTCACGAGATATTATGGACCAAATATTCTCGATTGAGTTTAAATCGGGGCTTTAATCTCGCCAAAACATCACATCAATTGAGTTAGCAGAAAACCATTTTTCTATAACTTTAGCAGTGTGTACATGGGTATTATCATGTTGAAAAATAATGTTCTAGAATATTTACAGCTTCTGAATACTTAGTATCAGTTCTTATCCTGATATCCGAATGTATTCCTTTGCATTGATTGACTTTTCACATCTATTAAGTGCTTTTATTGCATTTTCACCCCAAACAAGGCACATTGCCACTTTGTTGTAGGGGGCTACTATCAGGGACATAAGCATCAGGGTACTGTGTAGGAAGTTGTCCAGCAAGATGTCGGTTCACGTTACACTTGAACTTCTGCATGTCAGTACAGTAAGGGAAGTAGGGACCCGGATGGGGATTCTATGTCTAGCTATTCTGGGGAAGAAACTATTAGAGTAGAAGGCTCTCTTGCATCTAGAGATCTCTACTGTTAAGGGGTGGGATTTAGCTTCTTGTCGGGTTTGTCGGGGTGTTTATGTCGAAGGACACAAATCCTTGCAGTTCGTCAGGTATTCACCGTTAAAGTACTTGTAGAATAGGCAGTGGGATGCTACATTTCGTCTATGTGACAGAGGCTGAAGTTTAGCTGACTCTTCAGAACCTATCATTTGGTGACTCTCTTCTGAACCTTGTCTAGGAGCGAGCGACTATTGGCAGATGCTCCAGCCCAAATATGACAACAATACTCCATACATGGGCGAATGACGGCCTTATAGAGTTATAGGATACTTTCAGGCGTAAATTGCTTTCTAGCACGGTAGAGAGACCCAACCTTCTCTGCGGTCCTGGCAATGTTCTCAATGTAATTCTTTCAACTCATGTTTCCTGTGAACGTTAGCCCGAGGAGTTAAAAAGATGTACTTTCAGATAAAAAGTCATTGGCGGTTGGGAAGATTTCTTGTAATTATTGAAGGAAACATGTGTAATCTTAGCATCATTGAATATACCCATCCATTTTTGTCCCCATTCCACTACGGATCGGAGGTCTTCTTCTAGTGTTTCTTCTATTTCTTTAGATATGTGTTCATTTGTTTTCCTGTCGTGTCTGTTATAGAGCGCGGTGTCGTCAGCATACATACCCATCTCACAGACAATTTTGTCAGTGAGGTCATTTATGAATATTAGGAATAACAGAGACCCAAGGATAGACCCCTGAGGTACTCCCGCATTTATATCATATTGTTTAGATGTACGACTGTTAAGGACAACCTGGATTTTTCTCTTATCTAAGAAGGATTTAATTATGTGATTTATTCTTCTAGTGATACCATATGATCTGATTTTCTTGAGAAGACCATTATGCCATACCCTGTCAAAAGCCTTAGACATATCTAGAGATACCGCTATACCCTCTCCGCTTTGTCCAGTGACTGGTATATACGTTCTGAGATTGCAGTTAGGATGTCTGTTGTGGAACGGGCTTGCCTAAATCCATATTGTTGGTCAGTCAGAAGCTTAGCATCTGTAAGGTGATGGACTAAAGCGTGGTTAATTATGGTCTCAAATATTTTGGTGAAAAGCGGGAGGAGGCTAATGGGGCGATAATTTACTGGGTCAGTTCTGTCGCCAGAATTCTTGAAAACTGGCACTACAGAAGCAGTTTTCCAGCAGAAGGCGTTTGTTGTACAGTTTGGAGAGAACTGGATCTACTTCGGCGGTGCACTTTTTAAACGCACAAGCGGGATGAGATCAGGTCCACATACTTTTGCTATGGCAAGCTTTCTTATGATAGCATGCACTTGAGCAGGGGTGATTTTCAGATCGTCTAGTGTGGTGTCTGTCCGCAAAGGAAAGTCAGGGAGGGGGTGGTTAGCAGAGTCCAGTGTGGAGTTGGAGGCAAATAGCCTGGCAAACATGTTAGCCTTCTCAGTTGCAGAGCAAACAATCTCATGATTGTTGGATAGTGGGGGAATTGTTGATTGCCCATTTTTTACTACACTGTTGTAGATTTTCCAGAAGTCTCGGGTTCCTAATTTCTGTGCTTCGATGCGTTTTTGGTGGTTTCAGTAAATTCTCTCTTAACTGTCGCTATTTCTTTCTTACAGTTATTTCTTGCTTCTATGTACTTCTGTCTCTTTGAACTCTACTTATGTCGGTTAAATTTGCTGTACACATCCTGTCTTTGCGCTATCGCAGCTGACCAAGTAGAAGTTAACCATTGGGGGGAGTGGGGTTTGCTATAGAATTTGCGCGTGGGAACATGTGCTTCAATTGCCGCTTTGAACCATTCAGGGGTCTCATTTGCGCACTGTTCAGCAGGAAGTTAAAAGATATTTTGCCATGGAGCGTCCCTGATGAGGTCCCTGATGGCTTCGCAGGCAGTCTTTTTTATAATATCTCGTTATTTTGAGCAGTCGCTCTTCAGTTTTTGCTCTAGAGTTTAGGGCTATTTCAACTATTATCATTGCATGATCGACGTTCCCAAGATGGCATTAGTTACACATTCATCGGGAACTGTGGTCAGAAACAGATCTAGAAGTGATGCATGTTGTTCTTGCTGGTCCGGGAAACGGGTTGGAGCTGCGTCTGTGTAAGTAGAAAACCCAAGCCAGTTTCTGTGGTGGACATTGAAGTCACCAAATGCATGCACTTGTGCGCTAGTGTCGAGGGAAAGTGCTGTATCTATGCTGTCATCGACTTTGTTTATTAGGGTACGGTCCTGGGTCGAGGGAGAGCGTAGAGAAAATAAAAGTAGCTAATGTTATGTTGCATGTTAAGTCTAAAGTACATAAAGGCTTGATCGTCCGATTCTAGTTTAGTTTCTGTAGTCAAGGGGGAGGGTGTTTCGAATGTAGACTCCAATCCCATGCATTTGTCTGTCAGATTTCTTACGGCAGAGTGGGAGGTACCCACACATGTCAAACTAGTTAGAGGGGATGGAGGAGCATAGGTTAGTCTCACTTAGTGCTAAGATATAAAAAAATAATTAAAAAATGATAATATCGTTAATCAAATTCCGTCTGTGTTTGTTTACAATATCACGTTTGCTCATATATGAGCTTGACGAGCAATGCCCCGGAAAGGTCAATTCTGATTATTTTGTTGTTTTAAAATATGCAAACGAAGAAATTATTTGCGGCGATATCAAACGGTAGTTCTTCTTTCATCGTAAATTAGCTGAAGTACCCGGCGTTGTCAGGTTGTATTTGATATATGTGAATATGCTGTCCTCAAACATCATCATCTTATTGATTATATGAAATATTAATTCAAAATAACTTATTTTTCCATATTCTACTTGGGTAAGGAGCATTATTTGTGTTTTATTTTATAAATGTCTCGCCAGTAACCTAATTCTTTTTCCAGTTTAATCCTTTTATCTTTTTGTTCTTTTGCTTTCAAAGTTTGATCTAAGAATCTATATATTTATACGATACCGCGTGTGTTACTTTGTGTTTCATTCTTACGTTTTTTTTTCTTTCTGAGTGACCGTTGTTTAATTGTTATAACCTACCATTTCTTGTAATAAATAATTTTACTCACGTCGTAAGTTTTGGTTTCGGTTTCGATTCTAGCTCAAGTCATCTATTTTTTATAAATAATTATACTAAGAATTCTTCATAAGTTTTGGTTTCGGTTTAGATTATATAAATAGCTAAAGGAAGTCGATTTATTTATCCCCAAACATATAGATATATCATATAATGATTAGATCACTCTTACAGACGTTAAAAACATTGAAAAAATAAATGTTTAAATTGCAATAGTATTTCTCGCAGTCAACGGTCGGCGAATGGATTAAGTTCTTGCTAATGAAGCCAGAGAGGGCTTCTGTTTTCGGGTACCAGTGTTTTTCATGACACCCTGCTCTGATGATTTCCGGAAGGATTAAACACTGGTGTCTGTAGGTATTTAATAAGTATTACAGTAAATTATTATGGCAGACCCTTAAAAAACTCGTTTCTTATTGTTGAGCACTTTCAATTGAAATAAAATGTCGGCCAATTTATCGCTTATGCGCAGATTATTATATAATGATTATATCACTCTGGCAGATGTAAAAATGTCAACAGTATCTCGCGTTTAACGGTTGGCGTTAATGAAGCCAAAGATTGCTGCTGTTACCGGGTCCGAATCTATCGACCGATGTTTATCGTGACACTCTGCACTAATGCTTTCCGAAAGGATGAAACACTAGTGTATGTAGGTATTTTATAATTATTATAGAAAATAATTGTGTGTATATATATATATATATATATATATATATATATATATATATATATATATATATATTGAAATCACAACTTTATAATATATAAGAATCGAATGTACTGTATAATAATATATACGGACTTATTTAAGCCTATTTATCCAACCGGGCTACGTCAGGCCTTCTTTGCTAGCTTAGAAAACTACTTTTGCAGATTTAAAAACATAGCTACAGAAATATCCGTTTATATTTGCGCTGAACATCCACAAAATGTTTACACCACTATATTACATCCCATCCCACCTATAAAAAAGTTGTATTTTCCACAATCTACTGTGCCCCCTGTGGGAAAACTGTATTTTCCCAACATCTAAAACGGACATTGTGTCTTTGTCTTCCCTCTGCCATTAAGCAATTCTTCTTGTTTTTGTTGCTGTTGTTGTTGTTGTTCTTCTTCTTATTATTATTATTATTATTATTGATTTTCAGCAATAAATATCTATTTAAATTATACGAAATCTACTTTCATTTTGGCTGAACCTCCAAAATAAACTCTCGAGTTTTATAAAGCCAAGGAAAAATAATTACACACCCACAGATGCACACACAAACAGCTGCGCACACACATACCCCACACACAAACCCCTACACCTAAACCCACACCCTAACACAGGCATAGTCGCAAACACAATCGAGCACACACTTGTGCTCGCACGCGGAAAACACACACACACACACACATAAAGAAGCACACACACAAACACACACAAACACGGGTAAAAGAGAAAAGCTGCCGTATTTAAATTAAAAATATTAAAAAAACACAAACACATCAGCCCGCGCACACGCAAACACACAGACACAAAAAAGAAACACACATACACACACAACACATGCGGGTATTTAAAAAAAAAAACATTGTCGTATTAAACACACACACACACACAAAATACAAATTAAAAAAATCATCATCTAAACAAAACAGATATCCCCTTATTTAAAAAGAAACTAAAATGAGTACGGGCATTAAAAGAAGCACTTGCGTAACAAAAAAAACAAAGCAAATTATACCTAATATAAAAGCTAAATTAAAAAAAAAAAACTTGTTCGTTTCAGTTTATGTAAATGGTTTTAGTAGTATCCAAAAACAGTAACCATGATTTGTGTTTATAACGGACGTCCCCCGCCCGCACACACTCGGGTACCAAAATAAAACGCCGTCGTAATAATAAAAAAAACAAGGACAATTTCTTTAATGTAAAAACATAATGAAAAAAAGAACTTGCTCGTCGAAGTTTATATGAATGCTATTAGTAGTATCGAAAAAACATTAACTTTTATTTATGTTGGTAACGCAAAACTCTCAAAAATACACGGTTATAAAAAGAAACAGGGTCGTGTTTTCTAAAAAAATAATAAATTTATGTTATGAAAAAAATACGGGTTTAAAAGAAAACACGGAGGATTTGAAAAATAAATAAATGTCCCATATAACATAAAAAATGAATTAACACACACAAACTAGTTCGTTACAGTTTATGGAAATGCTTTTAGTAGTATCGAAAAACAGTAACTGTTATTTATGTTTGTAACGAACCTTTACAAACGCAAGCAAAGAAAAAAGACCAGGCACGCAAAGACACACACCGATGTCTTATTATAACTTTCAAATTCACTGGTAGTTCTTTGATCATATTGCATAGTATTTGTGTATAGTCATTTTCACTTTGTAGTGCCGCCATTACTGTGTCTTCCAGCAGTTCCCTTGATTTAGAGATTAATCGCGACAATCCGTCCGCATGACTTAACTTCGCAGATGTAAGAAATTCCATACTGGAATCGTAATTCAGAAGAATGGTCCCCATCTTTGCAGTTTGTTGGCCGTGTAAGTTGGAAGAACTTTTTTTAGGGCCAAAGATCGTTATAAGCGGCTTATGCTCAGTTTGTAATTTAATTTACGACCGTGTAAAAATCGGTGGAATTTTTTAACAACTAATATGCTCCCCAGTGCTTCCTTTTCAGTTTGGGAGTAATTCTTCATCAGGCATCTTGTGTAGAATGCACGCCCCGATCCCATAAGAATTTGCGTCAGTTGCGATAATAATCCATTGTTTCGGATTGAAATGGGTCAGGGATAAATCTGACGGTGATACATCTTTTAATTTCTTAAACGTTGACTGGCACTCAGCCGTCCAGTCGAATTTTTTTGCCCTTTTTTGAATAGTACATTCAATGCCGCACGCAATTCATGCATGTTCTTAATAAACGTTTGATAATAGTTCGCGAGCCCTGAAAAACACTGCAATATAGTTATATTCTGAGATTCTAGCATATCGTTTATAACTGCGGACCTCTCTGGATCGGGATTTCTCCCATCCTCATCTATTATATGACCCATTCCATGTTTAAAACGGATATGTTCTCTATAGTATCAGATCCTACCGAGTTGTTAATTGTAGGTATATACCAATTCATACCATCCAAAATAATTTCCAACAAAAAACCTAACAGCCAGAATGTGCTGCTACCATAGCTACCATAGCTACCAACGTAATAGATGTATTGAGACTAAAGCTGCTTCAGGACTGCCAGCAACCACTGTAAAAGAGTAATAAAAATGCTTCTTAAAGTATTTTTTTAGTTTGTCGGCTTCGGCCATAAGTTTTCGACTTTGTGACAAATCACTCATTGGCGAGCCCCATAATTCAAATTCCTGAATCAAATCTGTCCCGAATAAGTTCGCTGGGTTCCTCAGAACGAACACCTTTAGCTTTTTTGTCGTTCTTTTTAGTGACCCATTAATAACTAGCTCACCCTCAAAATTTATTTTTTCACCAGTTACCAATTACCAGTTGCCAGTTGCGATTTTATTCGTTTTTATCATCGTGGGCTTTCCTATTCTCTTCCACGTGTGAAAATTTACAATTGATAAATCCGACCATGAATCGAGGTGCAGTTTCACTTCTTTATTTCTGATTCTCATCGTAACATACTTCCTTTTGTTCTCTGTTGGTGCCGAGTCCATTTTTGCAGTTTTTAAGTAGTTCCATTTTGCTACTTTTACTCTACAATATGAGGTATTGTGCACTGCTCGCTTGCATAGGTCACATGCTATTTTCCTTTGGTACTGACATGCATTATACGCATGAGGTCCTCAACATTTGCTACAAGAGGTCCTATGATTTCGTCTATGCTGATTATTTTGCGAAGGGTTCTTTTTGTCGTCTTGGTTGGCAATTGCTGTCAGGCGGGTGTCCTTTATTTTTGAAGCGTATTGTTGCTTCCTCGCGATACTTGCTTCCTCTATTTTTCGGGAATTTTGCTTCATTGCCACGAACCTCTGACAATATTTAGCCAGTTTCTGAAGCGTTAAATCAGTTCCAAATTCCAATTTATTTAGATCACAACGTCTTATATCGGCGTGTTTTATGGCCATTAAACTTTGTGTGAGTATTACGCATTTAAGTTGTCCGCCGTTAATGACGACATTTTTAAATCGTCACAGTGCTTATTAACTATAGACGCAAAAGTCGTATAATCCTGACTCTCTTTACGTGTAAAATCCATGCATTTCCATCTTTTATGAAAACGGTTTCTTTTTGGACAGTATAACTCCATTAACAGTTTGACTGACTCATCAAACGACAGTTCGTTGTTTTTTCTTTGTAAAATATAGTCCACGGATTTGATACGTTCGAATGTACCTAACTTCCGTAGCAATAAACGAACCTTCTTTGATCAGTCCATACACTGCAATCAATCCTGAAAAGGTATTTAAATCTTCTGAAAGATGCTTCAAACCATAGGTCTTCCTCAGGAGCATAGTTCAATGTGTTAATATCTGACAAGATCGCATTTTAGGAAAAAGCTGTGCTGTTTTTTTCTCCGCTGTCCTTATTCCCTAAAACTTGTGTTATACAAATCCATTTTTTATCTGAATGGTTTTGTTGCTCTAAATGTAACTTTTTCAATTCCAATATTTGTTCGTTATGTATTTTTTCCATTCCAATGTTTGTTCATTCATTTCTTTCTTTTCTCTGAACTGTTTTTTCTCTAAGTCTTTCATTAAATCTGTTTTTCCAACAGTTATTCGTTCATTTCCTAGTTTTCTCTTCCCTTTTTTCCTCGAGATATTTCATTAAATTTACCCGTTTTTCTTCGCTTTGTTTCTGTACTGTAAACTTTTTCTCTTGTATTGCGAATTGCTCTTCTCTGAACCTTTTTTAAGTTCTAATTGTTGACTTTGTTTGAATCTCCCCATTTCCAAAATTTGTTCTGCAAAATCGTTCATTTTTTGGACGGTGTGGAATGACTTCGTATGACAAAATGATTTTTTTTTACATAAACAACACAATTCGCTGCTTTCCTTTTCCTATAGTATCACTCTATAGAAAAACAACTCTACAAAATTCGTACCTTGCTATTTGACGAATAATTCTTCATATATTTATTTCCTCGTGTGGCAATTTTCCTGAGAAAATAATCCCCGTTTGCATTCATACAGAAAGCAGCGGATTTTGTTTGTCAATTTTCAATTTTCGTAACGTGTAGGTACCAGGTTCAGTTCCTTGTTGATCCTACACATGTTTCCTCTTTTTTCCTTAAAAAGAATTAGTTTCTTTTCTGTGACAGGGGGTTTATAATTTTATTTAATATTGACTACTCTTTTGGATTTCTGTGCGGAAAAAAATGTCCTTTTCTCATTAAAACTTTATTTGTTGTGCTTAGCGAAATCGTTTTTTTTCTTCGACGTGCAGTCTCGTCGACCAGCGAAAAGTTTATTTTAATCGGATTAAAATCTGAGTTTTTTTTTTAATCTGTGCGAACACCCGTTTAGTCAATAAAATAAAATATGTTATGATTTATTTTGCATGCGTATTTTTCTTTTTCCACCACTAATGCCTTTTAACTATAAGACGGGACATGCTTTTTTAGAACGACAAAGTGTTTTTTTTCAACATTACTTGGAAATGGAAACAAGTTTTTTTTTTTTTTAACTTACTGACTTGGTAACGCACTTGTCTTGAGTTTTGTTTCAACTCATAGTTTACGCTTTTAGTAGCCTTTTTAACAGAAAGATAAGGCTTTTGACGACGTCTTTTTCGGCAATAATTGTTGCCCTTGCTCGAAATCGTCTTTATTCTGTGTTTGTGGATGTTTACGCGCTAATATTTCTTTTTTCCCAACGTTTTTCCTGTTCGTCACCAAACTTTTGTAAAAATAAATACTTTTGGAAGTTTCGAATTCCCCCCAAGTGTAGAAAAATTTATTTCGCATGTCTGCGTGTTCTTTTTTCTTTAATCATTTTGGTCGTTAAATGTTATTTTAAATGGCTGATTTTTTTTTTAGAGTGAGTCCTTGTCCGAATATTCGTCATTCAGTTGTTGTAAGCAATTATTGTAGATTGACCCGGGAAGTTCTCGAATCATCATCGTCAGCCGGTTGTTGTAGACCCGTGCTAGGGATCACAAATGAAAGAAACCACAGGCAGTGTAAAGTGTATAAAATATGATATGTATTTATCATAAATAATACAGGTGCAACTAAAGTGATATAAAAGGAACGTGTTCGTAGCCTGCGATAAAACATGGTATGAACACCTCCATTTAGTCTCTTAAACCAGTGGTATTCATAGGACTAATTGATTCCACTTAGTTTTAAAATAAGGATGATTTGTACTCCACAACAATAATGTGATATACTAATATAATAATATAATTATAGTAGAGATAAAGAGAGAGATGGATACATACTAAACATGTAATGATGTTCTTATATATCTTGCCGAGTTTCCACCTTGCACACCTTTTGTCTGACCATAAAGTACCTAGAATTTAGGTGTATAAGGATATTGATAACATCAGTCTTTAAGTGAAGTCAGATAAAATGAAATCCGATCTTGATCGCCCTTCGGGGCCCGTGGCGCAGTGGATAGTGTCGTTTAATCTCTACGGTTCCAGGTGAGAATTGTATTAAGATAGCGTTGTCTATCCTACCAGAACATGGCCAAAGGCTAACTTTGCCAAGAACGTCGTGAGGCGAGAACAACTATGGATGTGAGTAATTGCTGAGAATGTTGTTAGGAGATTAAGAGTTCCTATCCCATCGCGGTTACCACCTAACGAAAGCCAGAGGAATAGTTGCCAGAAACTTTGTGAAACAACAGCTACGAAAAGTTAAGGATAATAGTCCGCAATAGATTTTTAAAAATAATAAAATTTAAAATTAAATGTGATGAACAATTAAAAAGGTACATGAAACGAATGCAAGATGCAGAGAGCGGGGACGAATGTAAGATGGGAAATAGCGAAAAAAAAAACAAGTTAGCGTGGAAAGCTAGCGAATATATAATGGTATGCTAAGTTTTCAAATGATATTTTTTAACCAATATCAAGTAAATAAAATCATAAAATTAATTATTTCTACAATAAACCTAGCCGGTTCTGGTCATTATTAAATTTGAACTTTAATAATCATAACAAATAAATAAATTGTAACACTATGCGCTGGTATATGTTCGCATATATATATATATATAGGAAACCGAGTGACTGCCTGTTTTTAACCCTATACTTTATCGTTATGCCCGTCGATCTCCCGAACAAATCAGGTTTCATCCATTTCTCTCTTAATATATAGACTTTAGAGAGGGAATGTCTATGTTATTTATCAGTTCACACAGCAAACACTATATATTTTTTTAATTCTCTATCTTCAACTCTCCCCCTGTCTAATTGCTCAGGACGTCATATCACGTGTAAACTGAAATCGATCTACCGGGATCACATCGTCAGTTTATACACAGCAAATATTTCCTCAACAGTCGCTGCTGTTGGAGTTGGGTATATAGCATTATATTTGTTTTTACTAGCTTATGTTTTTCAAGAAGATATGAATACATTTCGTGTACAGTAGGCATTTAAAAGAATACTTGCATTTTTTTCATTTCCATTACGATACTGATAAATTTTAGTCTGTTCACATTTTAAACGCGGAAAAAGTTTTGTACAGTAAAATATTAATTCATTAAAAAGTAAATAACTCATACACCGAAAATAAACTAAGACCGTACAATCGTTCTGATGCTTCTGACCACTATTCTCATCTTACGTAGTGATTCTACAACTTTTCGGTTGATATAACCTCCAACCTACTTCGAGTGAATCATGTCGATCTCATAAATCTTTCGTCCGGACTCGGCAATCAGAAGGAGAATTTGAACAACACCCTTAATTCAAAAAGTATCCAGGAGAGAGTAACTTCAAGTATATTTTACCACAGATCTTATCATCTTCACCACGATGTTTTGAAGGTTAACCCTATTTTTGCTTTTAGATGTACAGGGCGACCCCCCCAAGAAACGGCCCCCAACTCTAATTAGGCCCCATTTCTTGTTGTTTTGGCCGAATGAAATGAAACTTTAGTCATAACTAGTTTATTATATATAAAACATCACAGCAAAACACGAGGGTATTTGGTCTTATTTTCTCGGTTCTACAGTATATGCTCTAGATGACCTGCATTTAGCTTTTGTTCTTGTTTTTTGGGTCACTATGTATAATTTTGCTAATCTCACCTATTTTAGCCACATAATATCACCTATATATAGCTACATATGTTTACTATATATATATATATATATATATATACATATATATATATATATATATATATATAAATGTAAAGTTGGTTCGTTCTAAACGAATAAAACCATGTTTCTACGTTACCAATTTATTTGAAATTTTCAGACAACCCATTTTTAGAGTCGAGGTATGTTTTTTGTCATTAAAATAAATTTACCTCGCGAATTATTAAAATTAAAATATTAAATAAGATAAATATATTTTTTAACCGTTACTGCGAATCTGTTCTGTTGATAAAACTGAACTTCCGGTTCGATTCATTTCACAGCCACGAATTGACGAAATATTTCATTTTCTGTTAACTCGATAAGTAAAAAAAAAAAAAGAAAACCAAACTTACTCATGCAGAGAGTGATGCGTGCTGAAATAATAACGTTATTATTTAAAAAGCCATTCTTAAGATGGGGAAGGGAGGGTGTTTGTACCTATTCTGTACTTTAACCTAACAATTGAATAAAAACATATCATAAAACTTTAATTAAACGTGGAAAACGATTTAAAATAAAAATAGCGCGGATCACTCTCTGCATTAGCATACAAAATAATAATAATAATCCCATATTTTAAAAATTTAAATTCATTTATGTACTTACCAATTTCTTAATTTTATTTATGTTAAGGCTTTTCACTAATGAAACATTACGTTTTAATTGTTTAGGTTCTTTTCGCGGCATTGTTTACATAAAAAAAGTTTGTTTTAACTTTTTCTAAACTGTTTCATTTTTACGACATGCCTCAACGTATTATAAACACCCTAACCCCCCATGTAAAAAAACGCCCTTCCATAAACCTCGAAAGCCGTTCTTAATATGGGGAGGTTGAGGTTGTCTATTCCGAAAGCCGTTTTAACATGGGAAGTTAGGGTGTTTATAATATGCTGGGGCGAGTCCTAAAATTAACGAAGTTGCTATCTATAATTTATTGCAAAAATTGCTTGAAATTTATTTATTTGACAAAAAAATTACATTTTGGTACTCCTTGGGCGTTGAGTTCCATGGCGACCAGTAGAAAAAGATTAGTCGCTCCCTTAGTCTCCCACCTCACCCCGCACGTAACATATTTTATTTACTGACGTTGCCGTAACTAAACGATTATTAGTCACGCTTACAAACATTTATTTATTTATTTATTTTGAAAAAAGTTTTACTTTTTATGAATATTAAAAGAAAAATGGGTACTCATGCAGAGGGTGATCCATGCTGAAATAATAACGTTATTATTTAAAAAAGCCATTCTTAACATGGGGAGGGGAGGGTGTTTTGTACCTATTCTGTACTTTAAACTTTCAATTAAATAAAAAAACACGATTTAAAAAATAGCGCGGATCATTCTCTGCATTAGCACCGAAAAATGTTACTAAACATTTATTAATAATTTCTCACTTTTACAAACATTTGATTTTAAATTTCTTTTTAAATGACGACTTTTATCGACTTTTTTTTTAAATATCCCCTCCAAATGGTGTTTATTCCGAAATCCGTTGTTAACATGGGGAGGTTGAGGGTGTTTATTTTGAAAGCCGTTCTTAACATTTGTGGAGGTGGACCTAATGTAAAAAAAATAAATAAATTAAAAACAAATACTAAATCATTTACTGATAACTTCTCACTTTTACAAATATTTTTTAATTTACATGCGCGGATGAACAAATTGCTGAATAGTGCTAAAACCAAAATTTTTTGTAATAAACTTCGGGATAATTTTTTGGGTAAATATTTACATTTAGGTCCACCTCCACTATTTTCTTTTTTAAATTACGACTTTTATTGATAAATAAATTTACTTCTCCACAACTTTTATTGATAAATAAATCTACTTCTCTGCCACGGGCACTGAACCCCTCCTTTTTTTAAATAGTATTTTCGGGTGGGTATGCTGACAACAAATATCAGTTAAATTTTGCAAATAACCCTCCCTCCAAAAGTGGTGTTTATTCCGGAAGCTGTTCTTAAGATGAGGAGGTTTGGGGGTGATTATAAGGTGGACCTAATCGAAAAAAAAAACAAAACAAAAAAACAACAAGTTTTTTATGCGCGCATTTTTACTTTTTTATTTAAAAATTAGTAAATTTCAATGAATAGAATAATAAATCATTTATCATTAATATGTGTTTTTGGTTTTGTGTTCAATGAAACTTTTTTTTTCATTACAACAATAATGAACCAATTTAAATCTTCCGGCATGCTTTAAGGGTTACGAAATTATCAATAAATCGTCAGCCAACGTCAGTAAATAAAAAAAAAATGTTACGTGCGCATGCATTAACCTTGACTGGGGGGGTAAGGGAGCGACCATTAAATAATTATGCTGGTCGCCATGGAACTCCACGCCCAAGGAGTACCTAAAGTGGCACTTATGCACTTATGTTACCGTGCTATTTAAAAAAAAATATTTTCCTGTTAAATTCAAATTTTACAATATGTTTTTCTTTTATTAATTTGTTAAGTGAAAGTACAGATAACGCGGTCGGTTTCTAATGCGAGGAAAATCTAGCCCCCCCCTAAAACAATGGGGTACTCTGGATAATATCAAAACATTAAAATTGCCTCAATCTCGAAAGATTTCTTCTCTAATGAACGAGGAAACAAACGGTGAAGTGTAGTTCACCTTCTGTTTCTCTCCCCCTCTCTCAATATCTTTCTCTATCCATCTCTTCCTTTCCCTCTCTCAATCTATCTTTCTCTCTATATCACCCTCTCCATCTCTGTTTGAGCCCCTTTGTTTCTCTAACTCCCTCTATCTCTCTCCTTTCCTCTGTATCATCTCTCTCTGTTTCTAACTCTCCCCCTCTCTCTGTTTATCTATCAATCCCTTTATCTCTCTATCTCCTTCTCTTTCTCTATTTTCCTCTCACTGTCTCTTTTCTATCTATATATCTTCCTTTCTATCTGTCCATCTCTAATCCCTCATCCCATTTTAGTCTCCTGAATTAATTACAGTGAATAAGGCATTGTCAAAACATGGATAAATCCTATTTTAGTCACCTAATTTACTGACTGTGAGAATAGAAGTTATTTGGAAATTACTGCTACCTTGAACAGCACCAGACGTAACTGGTAAAACCTTTCTAATTAAATTGATTTTGGCAGCCATTTGGTAACAAAATGACATAGCCTTAGCCCTTTCTGCATGAGGAATACCTGCGACCTTGCTGCCAAGTAGAAGAATTATTTATTCTACTTTAAAACATTCAATTTTTAAAGAATCTCATGTTCGACATCTCCAAAACATCCAATATGGGGAAAAATATTGCAAAAATGCAAACTTATTGTTTAGGATGAATGTACAATGGTACGCAAAAAATCACTTGAGGCTCTTGGTCGATCCTTGCAAGATTTGCGTGGCAATGTCAGACCATTTGGGAATACAGTAATATTGCTTGCAGGAGATTTCAGACAAATGTTACCTGTTATTCTTCAATCAACACCAGCAGATGAAATAAATGCTTGCCTCAAATACTCTACTTTTTTGTTCCATGTGAAGACATTAAACTTACCTCAAAATATGCATATACAGTTGCAGACTCTTCGATCCGCACAAAAACATTTGCATCACTTGTAGGAAATTGGGTACGAAAAAGTGCCAGCTGATCAGAATTAAGGGCAAAATTCTTTGACTTTTAACTTCTGTAATTTCTGTAATTGTATTTCATCAAAAGAATAGTTAGTTTAAAAGGTTTTTGCAGATATTCAAATTATAAGAATTCCATTTGACTGAGTGAATGAGCTATTCTTGCAGGTTAATAACAAAGATTCCCATGAACTTAACGCTATAATTAAATGTAAAATTCCAAGTGAGGTAGTCAAATACAAATCCGTCGACACTGTTGTGAAAGCAGATAAAGTGGTTAATTATCCAATATTTATATTTGCCAGGGATGCCGCCGCATGTATTGCAACTGAAATTTGGTGTACTAATTATCATGTTGTGAAATATAAATCAATCCAAGCTTTGCAATGGAACATAGATTGTAGTAAAAAAAATTAACAAATAATATCAGAGAAACAACAATCTTAACAGGACATTTCACAGATGAATATATCTTCATTCCATGCATTCCTATGATTCCACCGGATACATCATTACACTTTAGCAAATTGCACTTTCCAATTTTATTGTCATTTGAAATAACCATCAACAAAGCACAGGGAACAATCTTTACAAGTGTGCGCCCTACAGTTACACACTGACTGTTTTTTCACATCGACAATTTATGTTACATATTCAAGAGTCACCAAACCGGAAAATCTCTATATCAGCTAAGAAAATGGAACAACAAAAACTGTGTACCCATGTAAAGTGGAAAATTAAACCTATAAGAAACATGCTTTTTCTCATTTTGGAACTTTTTCCATTGCGCCAATTTACGCCACAGCAACGCGTGGCAGGGTACAGCTAGTATATATACATATATATATATATATATATATATATATATATATATATATGATTAAGGGTGGTGGTGTTTGATCAACACTGCTGGGGAGCCATGATGTAATATGCTGTTTTGTTTTTAAATCCCCGAAATAGTGTTTCATGGTAAACAACTGATGATTCCTTGAAAAATAAATTATTGGTAAATTCGTAATTGGTAGTAAATTCGAGAGCGAGTTGATGCAGTGATTGCAGGTGATTAAATGACTTACTGCCTAGATGGTTTTCTAACGAATGATGAAAAATATTTTTTGTATAGTTTTAAAGGTTAAAAACTTCAAAGACTATATATATATATATATATATATATATATATATTAGGTTGGTGCAAAAACAATATCGTTTTCTCACATAAATTGCTTTATATATAGTAAGCCTGAGTGCGCGGTGCTGCCCAGGTGTCTGGAGGTGTTTGTTGAGCAAAAAAGAGAAGGAAATTACAGTTGGCAGGCTCGAACCAGTGACGCGATGGCGGAAAAGAAAGTGGAGGTATGTATAAGGGTGTTGGTTGAGTAAAAAAATAAAAATGCAAAATTGCCAGCGCAGAAAAAAGAGTAGTAAGCAGGCTCGCATTCGTAACGCGCAAAAGGAATAAAGAGGTAAAACACCGTCTTACTGGCGTGACTACGCTGGTTGTGACGTCACGGGCTGTCGAAATAAGACCTTTTATTCGACGTCGTCAGCACGAGTGTTTAATGACTTGCAAAAACTGTCAGCGAAAAAACCGACCCTCTCTTTAGAAAACAGCCCAGTTGAGGCTTAAAGAAATAATGTCTACAGCCAATTTTCGATATTTGTAGTCCGAAGGGTCGTGCTTCAAAATAATACCTATCTCGTGAAAATCCGTCACCTCTGTCGAAAGTTTTTGCGATAAATACATGCATACATACATAAATGCATACGTACGTACATATATACATATTACATACGTTCATACATACATTTAAAGAGACACGTGATATTTATATTATAGAATTCTGAATTAATTCATTGATACGCTTACACATGCACTGACGAATTTTAAAACAAATTTTCTAATGCAACTCAATAAGAACTATCCCGCTTTCTTTCTGAAAAAGTACTACATTATTTTGGCGTCTACACCCCCCCTTTCTTTTGTGCTGACGAGTAGATCATATTCGAAATCAAAGTGTTTGTCAATTATTGGTAATGCTTATTCTCAATTTTAATCAAATGAATATCGTTTCGGAAACGATCGTACACGCAATTTAATTTTTTTAGTTTACTTTTTGAAATTGATTCACAATTTACAATTATCAATCTTTATACTAAATATTAATATAGCTATAGGACAAATATATATATTGAGCTTATTATATATCTACATTAGTATGAGCAATGTTCTTTGAATGTATTAATACATTAAAATAAACTTTGCTCTTTAGACTCAAGGTCTAATTTCGTCTACAGTATCTATCTATCTATCTATCTATCTATGTCTCTCTCTATCTATATATATATATATATATATATATATATATATATATATATATATACATACACATATATATTAAAAAGAGTGTAGCTATCAACAATTTTAGGTTTTCAGACGTTTATCATTGTTTAATATTTTAAAATATTTTTATAACGCGTTTCAAGCCTTATTCACCTTTCTTCAGATATTTTTATATAAAGATTCGTCTTAGTTAATGCTTTTTTTTAAAAAAAAAATTATCTCTGCCAACACTGAAAAACACAATCAGTGTTGCCAGAGATAAAATGATTTACAAAAAAAACATTACCTTAAAAAAAAACTTTATATAACACTATCTGAAGAGAGCTGAACAGGGCTTGAAACGCGTTATAAAATATTTTTAAATATTAAAAAGTGTGAAAAGTCTGAAAAATCTACAATGGTGTATGGCTGCACTCTTTTAAATATACATTTATTCTGTCGTTGGAACTACACAACCATCACTTACATATATATATATATATATATATATATATATATATATATATATATATATATATATGGGTGTGGGTGCGCGCGCGTGTATATTACTTTTAAAATGTAATTTCTATTGCTAGATTTTTATTCAATTATTTGTTAATGCAATTAGTGCATATATATTGAATGCAGCTAATACACCGTCCATAATTAGATTCTTCTCTAACAAATATAAAAGTGTATGTGTTCCGAGTGGAGCAAAAGCTGCCGTGTGTAAAAACCATTGGAATACCAATATTACAAAAATGAATCGAAATCCCAAGAATAACAATGCGCAAAGATAAATCGAATAATCTTAAATTAAAGCCGCATAAAATGTATAATGTAATTTAAATAAAGGAAGTTTTCATGACATCTCACCTCCATCCCGAAATAACTTTTAATATGATATAAAATGGCGCTGGTAATTTATTTCACATATTCTTCTGTTCTTTTTTGTTTTCTTTAATTTCTTATAGAGTTTATATTTCACATTGAGAATCAGCTTTACTACTTATTGTCATTACTTAACAACTATCTTCCAACAGTTTTAAACATTGATTTATTGTAAATTGACAGTTATTAGTCAAACAATACAATTAAAAAAAAATAACATGTTTCTTAAGCATATTCCCTAATTATTCAATTATTCATTAAATATATAAATAAGTTTATAGATGTAAAGCAATTATTTTGCAGCTCTTGCTAGGAGATAATGATAACAATAGAATTGCGATAAAGGAAGGCACATAGGAAGCTATTATCAATTATTAGAGACGTTTATCAAGTAACTGTATGCATAAAGCGAAGATGAAAAAGCTGCAGTCGAAAAATTAGTAATATTAAGCGACCTGAAACTCTGATAGGTTTATAGAAAAAAATAAAATATGTTTTGAAATTGCAATACAGAAATGGAAGATTTTAGTGGGTAACCAGACATGAATACATTGCAGAAAAAAAAGGATTTTGCATGGTTTTGTGTATCGCTGATAAATCTGGCTCACGAGATGAATCTGGAAAACATCTCGAACTAAGACGCCCTTTACTACACACTACAATTGCATATTTTGGTTTGGTTTAATTAATTAATTCTCCTACGAGTATCGAGAAAAGTTTCATTAAACAGCTAAAAGATTTTACGTGTGTTTTCATGAAATAAACCTTTATTATTTTGTCATGAAGTTATTTTTGTATTAAAATATTTACAGAAATCCTTAAAACATATTAGGTGTTTGTATGTATTACACCTTTTTATCGTTGCATTTTATTTTAAAAACTTATTAAGCATTTGATTTACTTTTTAAAACTTATTAAGAATTTGATTTAATTTTAAAAACTTATTAAGCATTTGATTTAATTTTTAAAACTTATTAAGAATTTGATTTAATTTTTAAAACTTATTAAACATTTGATTTAATTTTTAAAACTTATTAAGCATTTGATTTAATTTTTAAAACTTATTAAGCATTTGGTTTAATTTTTAAAACTTATTAAGCATTTGATTTAATTTTAAAAACTTATTAAGCATTTGATTTAATTTAAAAAACTTATTAAGCATTTGATTTAATTTTTAAAACTTATTAAGCATTTGGTTTAATTTTTAAAACTTATTAAGCATTTGATTTAATTTTAAAAACTTATTAAGCATTTGATTTAATTTTAAAAACTTATTAAGCATTTGATTTAATTTTTAAAACTTATTAAGCATTTGATTTAATTTTAAAAACTTATTAACCATTTGATTTCATTTTTAAACGTTATTAAGCATTTGATTTAATTTTTAAAACTTATTAAGAATTTGATTTAATTTTTAAAACTTATTAAGAATTTGATTTAATTTTTAAAACTTATTAAGCATTTAGTTTAATTTTTACAAGTGAAACATGCGTGGTCCTCTGTGAGTGCACAATGAACGCGGCATAAAAATAACTAAGTTCAGCACCCCCTCCCATTTAGCCCCAAAAGTTCCCAGGGATGTCAAATCCTGGTGAAAATGAACAAATGGTGCAGTTTTAGGCCTTAACATATGTTAATTTGAGTTTTGCACCATGCAAAAAAAAAAGATTACTAAGTCCATCATTTGTTCCCCCTCCATTTAGTTCCAAAAGTCCCCAAGGACCTAACATATTTAGATTTGCGTTCAGCATCATGCAAAACTGCTGAATAGAAATATACCGAAAATTTTGGACGAATATAGTAAAATAGTCCACAAAATGGAGTGTTTTTATTAGACCTAAAATAGCCCCTCGAGTATACCCGAGAGTTATCGAAAAGTATGGGAAAAGGAAATAATATAGAAATCAGTTATTACAACTTCTCAGAAAGTTTTTTAAACATCCAAGTGATTAATTTTTTTAATAAACACAAAAGTGTCAATTTTAGCAATTTTACTCCGAAATGCGCCCCTGGGGGGGGGGTCCTGGGAAATCCTTTCTATTACGTTGTTACTTATATAATGTTTAATGTGTGTGCTAAATTTAAATAAAGTCCATGGCGTAGTTAATGAGAAAACGGCGGACAGACGAACAGACGAGCGGACGAACGGACATGGGTGAATTTACAGGTCGACCCTTTTTCATAGGGGGACCAAAAATAAAATATGTATTGAAACTGAAATACAAAAATGAGAAATTTTAGTGGATAGGTTAACATAATATCATTGCAGAAAATTAATTGGATGTTGCAGGGTTTGGTTCATAAGAATCTAATAAACCTGGCTCAGGAGATGGATCTGGAAAAATATCGAACTAAGCCGCAGTTTACAACATCGTCAATGGCATATTCTGGGTTGGTACAATTAACTAATTCTTCTACGATTATCGATAATTTGAGATAATATTTTTCTTCAAAAAAACTAGTAAAATATTTTGTTTGTTTATATGAAATAAATATTTATTTTGTTTGCCATGAAGTTATTTTTGTATTGTAATATCTTTAAAAAAAATCATTAAACCTTAAAAAGCGTTCGTATTCTTTTTTTATTTTACATGGAGGTCACCACTTATAAAAACCCAAAAGCCACTCGGGGATAAGTGTTATTGTGTGTACAGTATTCTCAGTATTGGAGATTTGATAAAGAGTCATTACTTAAGGGGGCGGTTAATCAGGAACTTGTTTATATTGGGCTTGAAGACATCCATGTTGATGTCAGGAGGGAAACCGGCAAGCGGTAGAGAGTTCCACAGGCGTGCAGTTCTAAGAAAGAAGCTTTGTCCATGGACTCTAAGTTTATATTTAGGCACAGATAAAGAGTGGGGAAAATTATTAACTGTGGTTTCAGCTAGACGGGTGTTTATCGTGAAAGATTGGCGAGGAGGACCAGAGATTGGAGCTCAGACGAACACCTGGCATGGAAATAACAACAAAACAAAGATAGGAGTGCAAGGTCTTTTTTTGTGTGAGACAGGTTGCAGGGAAGAGAAAAGAGCACCCCCACTAAACCACGAAGTATATTTTGTACTCTGTCAAGGCAGGATAGGTTATATATATATATATATATATATATATATATATATATATATATATATATATATATATATAATTTCACAGTGACAAGGTTTATTTTGAATAATCCACTTTCCATTTTTAGGGATGCACAGCATGATAACTGACGCAGCGATAAGTGTAATAATATAATGATGATCGATAAATTTTAACAGAAGTATATGTACCTTATATGAATCTACTAATACGTGCCAGATTCACAGAATTCGATACACCTAACATCGATAATTAAACGTATCTCCTAGCTAGGAAATATCGAAACTATTCTTAAAAAGAAGCATTCAAAACTTCGGTCATATTTTTCTATCATTTCGAGACTTTCTGAAAGTTATTTTAAAAGAATCAGTCTCAGACATGAACATTCGTTTTGGATTTTTGTATTCATCAAATTTTCTCCATTATGAAAGTTCCTTAGACATTTTGATAACATGATAAAAAAAATTCGAATTATATGAAGAAACATATAGACATGAGTATAGATCTTGTTAATGCAATTATGGTGCCTACTTGTCCGTGATTATTGAATTATCACCAAGAGTCAAGGAAAGCTACATTTATTAAGAACAGGCATATTTATAAGTTCCCATTGTAATATTCCGAGACATTTGTGTGTTCAATCATTTTTTGCATTAATTTGATTCGCTTCCAATGGTGAAAATTTTATCTAAATACTATTGTTATACTCCCACACATACACACACACACACACACACACACATATATATATATATATATATATACACATATATATGTATATATATAAATATGTATGTATATGTATACATGAATATAAATGTATAGATAGAGAAATAGTTACTATTATGTAACTTTTAGCAAAAAAAAAAGAAAACAAATTTGATAGAAGCACAGTTTTTATTGTAGTACAATGATTCTGTACTCCTTCAATAGCATATTCTTGACATACAAAATTATACATTTTATATCAATTGTATGAGCATGTTTGACAATGTCAGACATACTTTATGCAACGAACACTGCTTTTTGATGAATACATGGGCATGAACTAGTTTTAATTATGTACATTATTAAAAATATGAATATTAATTAAATGAGTATTATTAAATTGTCGAATGTAAGTCATATTCTGTTCGTACTTTTGATTGATTTATTCAATCGGTTTCTGGTGATGTTGTTTGTATTGTTAATATCTAATGAATTCTTGAACATGTGTGATAATGGATATGTGTTTAAATGCGCCATGAAAATAGAAGGTCTTTACTAAATAAAACGTACAAAATAAATCAAAACTTTTTTTAGCGTAAGATTTGTAGGAGGAAATTATTGAGGTAGAGAGTTAAAAAAATTGCTCTAGACCTCTAATAAGTATTGTTGACTGTTACGTGTATATCTTTTATATACAGAAATTCAATATTGTAAGACGTATTCTTAGGATTATATTGTATATTTTATGTTGTTGACTAAGAGGTTCTCAGCCATCAATTTATGGACAGTTGTTGCAATTCGAAACAGTGCAACATTTGGAGGATAGACAGAGGAAAAATAAAAACAGCTGGATAGAAATACACAGAAATTGTCCTTTAAGTATGAAGCACTGCACCCAAATTATACTTAGCTTATGCTGTATATCACAATGCAATATAATTAGAAAGCGGCCTGATTCAGATTAAAGAGGTTAGAGGTTAGAAGTGTTCACCACTAATTGGCTAACAGTCCTGAAGAGTTACTTGCAGCAGTGGCGAAAGAGGAAGAGCTAGATAAGGATTCATTGGAAAATAAGCAGAAGTATAAAAAAAACGAAGCAGAAATGTTGACTGAGTTGGTACGAATGAAACTCCATGGTCAGTTTGAGTGAGATACTAAGACACAAAATGTCAGGACACGTAGAATTTTTCTGTCTAAAGGTGACCTGAAAAGAGAAACAGAAAATCATATGTTTGCTGATCAGGAACAAGCACTAAATACAAATGCAATAAATAAAAACGGGAAGGACTATTCTGATAAGCGCAGGTTTTATGGAATATATCTTGAAACAGTGCCATGCTTTGTTAGTACGTGTTCTATACTTACTAAAAAGAGTACAAATATCGCCATGCCAAAGTTTGTACAAATATGCACTGAGGCATTGCCCAAAAGTTTGGAATCAAAGTGACAGCCAAATGGTCACATCATCACCTGGAAGGGGTACTATAAAATGAAGACGTTAAGAATATCTGGGATTTCATGATCTACTGTGACCGAGAAGTTATTTACAGGAAACCGAATATTGTAGTTGTGCAAACAAAAAAAAACATATGAATCCCAAATTATTAATGTGTCGTATAAAAACGACATCAATTTTATAAACAAGAAGATTGGGGAACTACGGAACTATTAAAAATTGAGGGCGCAGATTGCTATATTGCAGAATAAGAAACCTACAATGGTGCAAGTAATCATAGGTGCTCTTGGTCCAATTCAGGATGATATTATGAAACAGCCGTACTCCTTGAGAATCAGACACAATATCACTGTACTCCAGATGTCAATTCTGCTTGGGTCAATGAAAATCCTACTCCATCAGAGTTCTACTAATTGACTCTTTGACTAACCTGAATAGCTTTCGTGTAAAAGCCTGCTTTGACGAAAAAAAAAACGGTGTAAAATATCACAAACCGTGACGTTAATGAAATAATAATAATAATAATAATAATAATAATAACATACTAATACAACTAATAATACTAATATTAATCTATGTATCGATAAAAATAAAATGTGTGTGTGTGTGTGTACATTTTTCCCCTACAAAATAAATCTGTCAATTTTCGGTCCACACCCTCGAGATCTGGCATAAGGCGTATTGAGATTTGGGAAATTGTTTTTAATCTGTTGTCAGCCAGGAATTTGGCTGTCAAAGGGCAAAAGTTCAACGATTTTACCTTTGAAAACTCTACCAAACTCCTACGACAATTTTGGGTTTAAACACTTGAAAATTTAAATGTAGGTTAGTTGGACATAGATTAAATATTTTAATTTAATTCGAGCCTAAATGCATAAACTGTTAAGGGGTCAAAATTGAGGTCAAAGTTCAAAAAAATTGACCTCTGCGGTCTTTGCCAAATTACTCAGCCAATATCTAGTCTAATCACTTGAAATTTTACATAAAGTGTATTCAGAAATAGGGCTAGTTTATAATCGGTTTCGGCCGAAATTTGGAGCTGCCAAGGGGTCAAAGTTCAAAAGATTTTACCTTTGCGGTGTCTAACAAACTATTCAGCCAATTCTGGGTGTACAGATTTGAAATATATACGCAACGGCATTCAGACATGTGGCAATCATTTTAATGAGTTTGGGGGCGAATATTTGGCTGCTAAAAGGCCAAAGTTCAAAGAGTCGATCATTGCAGATTCTGCTAAATTTCTAAACCACTTTTGGGTCTAAAGACTTGAAATTTTAGATGTAGCTAATTTAGAGATGGGTAAGAATATCTGCTTGCCATAATGTTTTCTTATATTAATAATAAACTTTGTTATGTTAGTGCTCTTGGTGTGACTATTTACACCGATTCATGCAAAAACGCGGAAAAGGTATATTATTTGATGTAAGTTCTTAAAGCTAAAGTAATTTCCATGAATAAACATTAAGAGTGTACAAATAACCCATGAGGAAGCATTCAACTAAAAACGGATTAAAGTATTACAAATAATGATTATTTAATAAGCCATTCTTCTTATAGTTTACTGTTATATTCATATATCACTAAACATGACCGTAAAATCTACAAACGCGATCGGCATTTACTTTTATTAAATTGTATCATGCATATTGTTTAGTCAGATTAAACCAAACACTGTAAACAAATCAATATCCAATACGGATTATATTGATCAAACAAAACATCTAACCAGATGTCCTGATGTACCATTTACACCTATATTAGATTCGGTGCCAAATAGTAAGTTAATCGAATTTTTCATCTTAATATCGTTTTAGTTGAAAATCGATAATTTTTCCGATCTGTAAGTTGCAATGTCCTTACTATTTTGGCCATTTGGCTTGGGCTACTTTTACAGTGACCCCGGAAAAGTGACGTGAAAGCGAATGTTGTGGTTCTTGGTTGGAGCCACAGGACCAAATATTATACGGATATGATTTTTCACTGCTTTTTGTATATATATATATATATATATATATATATATATATATATATATATATATAATGGGTTAAGACATTCCAATGAAAGAAAGATATATATTTAAATACGGGAGTGGTCACCAATAATGTGTATTTTTTAACATTATTTTATTATTCCGTGTCTTGGTTTTTCATTGAGAATTATGTTTGGATCATTGTAATAATGTTTTTAAGTCATTGAACTCGTTTTTACGCGCGTTTCAGACGTTCTGTGAAGCGTCCTCGTCAGAAATTATTTTCAAATGTGTTGGAGATGTAAAAATGATGATTTTCGTAGTTTATTAGAAGTGTTTCCAAGGGGTGAAGGCCTGTAAGTGTTTATTATTCATTGGTATGTTCAATTTTTTTACTCTTTTATTGGGCTTTTCCAGGCTGCTGACCTGGCTGTAGTCACTCTCTCTTTCTGCTAATGTTTTTTTCTTTTCATTTAGGGTGGGGTAGGGTGTGTGTGTGTGTTTGTGTGTGCGTGTGTGTGTTTGCTTTTATTGGTTTGAGAATGTGTATCCTGTTTTATAGTATTATGAGGTTATTTCCTTCCTTAGGAAGGTGACTGTGATCCGACGTCGTTACTAATGTGTATGTGTGAAGAGGGGAGACCAGCTCTTCTGAAATAAGGTTAGGGGTGCTTTCATTCTATTTTGATATTCATTTTTTGGATTCTTGGATTTTGGTATTGTGATTTATCGTTTTAGCCTTTTCGGGTACTCCTTATATTATGTTTGTTTAGAAAGAGGGGTGTATTTAAAATATGTATAGGGGATTTTTTAATGTTTCTATTTATTTGTCTCCCCATGTGGGTATGGCCAGACTCAGGATCGGTTCCTAGTGTGTGGGAGATTTTATTCCCCAGAGGGGACCATGTGGAGGGGGTACAGGTATGGAAGGGGGATGATAGAAGGGATGATAGTTGTTTCAGTCATGAGGGGGTTCTCCTCCACTGACTGAGGAGGGGGCGAGGTGTTGGAACAGATATTATGCTATGGTTCTAGGTGTTTCCTAGTGTTGTTGGCTTCAAGGTTAAGTAGGGTTTGTATTGTTCAGTGTGTTGTATTAGAGATAGGGGTGTTATGTCTGTGTGTGGTTGTATGCGCGCACGTGTGTGTGTTTTAATGTGTCGGTCCTGATTTATGTGTGGGTGTGTATATGTGTATGTGTATGGATGTGCATGCATAGAACAACAGGAGTATGAAAAGAAGTCACAAAACTATTTATTGTTGGATATAGATTGGTTCATTTATTGAATAATGGAATACAAGCAAAATTTGGGGGATAGAAGTGACTCTTTCTGCCAAGACATTTCGAAGGCTTATGCGTCTCATCAGAAGAGTAGAGAACGTGCTAGATATCATGGTGGAGATGCGGCGACAAGCGTAGTGTTCATTAGGAGTGAAATTATAGAATTTTGGGGAAAGCTTATTGAATTCTAAATAAAGGAGAAGCTTGTTATATATAGTATTATGTAAAAAATAGTGTATATAGTCTTTACTATAGTGTTGAGTTTATTTTTAAATTCATGGGGCATATGTTTTAGGGTTTAATTGGGGGTGTACTGTGGCTGTTAGGTAATTCTATGTTAACGGTATTTGGGGGGTCTATTATTTATGGAGTGGTATTTTTGACAGGTGCAACTGATACGAGAAATAGCAGCTATAAAGTCGCGTATGATTTTGGGAGTGGAAGTTGCAAGGTTATACTATTGATTTTCAGAGATTGGTATATGTTAGGTACTATGCGGCAATATTTCTAAGTTTCATCTGTTATGATATAGGGAGTGTGGTTTTAAGGGGGCGGTAGGAGGATAGGATGGCAATGTCTATGGGTGCGTTTAACTTGATGAAAATGGTTTAAGGATACATATTAATGGCATGCTGGAAGAGTAAGGAGAAATTTACTACTTACGAAAGTTGTAATAATGAAAATAATAATAGGGTAATTATAATAATGACAATAATAATAATGATAATTATAATAATAGTAATGATATAAATATTACAAATAGCTATTATAAAAGTAATACCAATGGTAATGGAAATAATAATGAAAATGATAATAGTAACTGTTATGATAGCAATGACGGGGAAATAATAATAATAATAATAGCGGTAAAATAAACAATAATAATAAATATAATAATAATAATAATAATAGTAATAACAATACTACTACCACTACTACAACTACAACTGCTGCTACTACTACTACTACTACTACTAATAATAATGTTAATAATAATTACTAGGAGGTGAGTAAAAGCAAGAAGCACAGAAAATGTGGGGTCAAAATAACGTGAAATAGGGATAAGAGGTGAAGGACGAGTGGTCCCTGAAAAAAAAGAAAAGAATATATATATATATATATATATATATATATATATATATATATATACCCAATTATACGCATCTCCACCATGCTATCTAGCACATTCTCTACTCTTCTGATGAGAAGCATTGGGCTTCGAAATACCTTGGCATAAAGAATCCCTTCTATCTCCTAAATTTTGCTTGTATTCCATTATTCAAAAATGAACCGATCTATATCCACCAATATATAGTTTTGTGACTTCATTTCATACTCCTGTTGTCCTATAATATATATATATATATATATATATATATATATAAGTAAATTGTAGTTTGCTTGAATCATTGCTGGTAAAAGAATATATGGAAGTTTTAAAAGCCAAAAGCAATGCGAAAACGACCGTAATCGCAAGACTGAAGAAAAGAAAAACAAACAAATAAATAGACGGGTATGTTTAAGAAGAGAAATGTCTAACTGTTTATTCACCTATCATTCCTCACCTCGTTATATAATTAATTTGTAACCAAGTTGTTGGTATGTCTGGTGTATATAAAGTCTGTTGGTTTATGAACTTTGATTAATTTCGGGAGAAAATACCTCCCCTTTTCAAAAAGAAAACAAAATTATATTCAAGAATTCACATCTGCTCAACACGCACACACACAAACACACACACACAAACACACACACACACACACACACACACACATATATATATATATATATATATATATATATATATATATACCCATAAAATAACAGTTTTAAAATAAACACCGGTTTTTAATTTTTTATGCTAAAAATTATCTTAAAATACACTTTTTATAATAATCTCCATACTCACTCAAACAAATCTCAATATAGCTCATTTATATATATATATATATATATATATATATATATATATATATATATATATATATATATATATGTGTGTGTGTGGGTGTGTGTATGTGTGCGCGTGTGTGTGTAAGAGAGTAATATTTCTTTTTGTGTTTCTATTTAAAAGTTTTCTTCTAGATACGTATTTTTTTATTGCGCTATCATTTCTAGTGTTATTATTAGTCGTAATTATAATAATAACAATAATAATACTACATTTAGAAAAACAGATATTATTTAAAAGATTCTGTTTAAAAACATCTTGTGAATTTTATTTTTAGAAATTATTATGTAGAACGCAAATTAGTGAAACGTTAAGTGTTGCTAAAATACAGAGAACCTATATTACAATTTGTAATATGTTTACAAAAAATGCAATATATATATATATATATATATATATATACATATATATATATATGCATATATATATATATATATATATATATATATATATATATATATGTGAGAAAATTGCAACAAGCTAATTCGGAAGTGTAGAATGAATGCAGGTCGTTGATCGTCATTTGTCACAATTATTGAACACGTCTATTCTTCATTAAGTATAGTCACTCATTATAATAGCATACTTACTCTGAGGAGCATCCTCTTCCTAAGATTTCGTCAAATCATTAAATATTTTGGTACACACTTTGGCAGTTTTTGTCGTTTCTTAATGAGTAAGTGCGTTTGTTACCATGTCGATGTTTGAAATCACAGGACAAAGGCGAAAACCTTTGTTCTGGGTCTGTCAGGCTAATGCATTCAACGAAAGATCGCACATATATTTCTAAATTTGACACACCTATGTAAGATCCTCAAATAAAATTTAAAGGATAGACTATGAAATTCCGGCGTTTTGTTGCAGCAGACCTCTGTAACATATAATTCACAACCAACTGTTTTAGCCAGATTGAGGCCGGGAGAGTCAAGCAAACTGACTCTTGGAATGAAAGTTGCTTGCTACTTGGTTTTTAACCAAAAGGCGAAGAAACCATAAATGTATTCTTGCCATTATTCCTTTTCTAAATAAAGAAACCCATTTACTCGGAATATATTTCAGTGGAAGTGAGAGCTTAGTGTCAGTTCTGCTGTAATAAGACTGTCACCCCAGGAATTTTCTCTTCAGTTTTAAGGTAGGTATAGGCTACCGAATCCTCTTAGAAAGAAAGCTCCAATGAATCGGACATTTTAATAAGATGAGTTGTACAGTATTTGTTCTGTTCTCATGAGACTATACGAACACCATATTTTCAGGGAAAATATAGTATTCGATCGTCCTGATTTAATTATCTAAGCCAAGACTTCAGTGCATGATCGGCTCGCAGAAGACTTTTTAAGACATAATGATAACTCAAGTTTACAAAAATTATCTTTGTAATAAGAAGAAGCGACAGTACTTTCTTAGCTGGTATATGTATCTTTGATGGCAACTACATATTTACCCTGTAATCTTCTATTAAGGCGTTCACTTAAAAATTAAAGCGATCTTACACGTTAACAAGCACCGCGAGAAACACATTTAATTGATGTCTTCTTTCTAGACTTCGAAAACGATTTTGACTGAGTACCTCATGAACCCGTACTGAAAGCTATGCGCTACCCTATACATTATTAATGCGGAAACTGGATAAATAGTATGCATAATAATCTGTCAAATTACGTCTGCAACACTGCTCCTGTACATCGGTATTACTGCGAGTAGCCAAAAGGTTTTTGGCTCTTTTCAATTATAATATTTCTCTTTATCATGAACACAATAAATCTGGATCTGCAACGCCACTTCTGTATACCCAGAACGAATCCTGATTTAACATACCCCCAAAAATCAAACACCAGGTGCAATTTGGTTTAAGGTTCATCATCACTAAAACCGATGATTTATAAAACTGGCCACACCGATCAGGATTTTATTACCATCGACAATATCCGTGAACGAATCATTTTGTAAGTATTGCTGCTGAATGACGTCTGAAATCCACGATCTTCTCTTGGTCGTAACTTATGGGAAAAATTTGAAAAGTAAAGCCTGCAATTATAAAACTCAGCAATTTTACAAGCTACGAAGACGGGAGTGGTACTATTAAAAACACGCGATATTTCTTGCTGCAGAAATTGTTTTTCTACATAGTAACTGCAATTCTCAATATAGATGAACGATTGCTGTGCATTGACATCCGGAGCGCACTTTGATATACGAGGTTCGTTCTAAAAGTTAAACCTTCTTCTTTGTATCTATTTTTAACTAACATAATTGATTAGCTACAATTACTAGAATGGTACTGCTTAAAATAAATAATGTTTTGTGCTCCAGAATTGATAATCACCAATCATTCCCATGGATGCAATGATGCATGTCTGCTTCTGATGCCCGATGAAGACAGTGGTGTTTTCTTAAAGTCGAATACCCTTATAATTAGAGACAGAAGGGTATTTTAAGCTCATGAATTGATAAGTTCAATTATCATAACAATGCCATCTGCAATCACCTCTGATCCATCCAGATGGAAAGATATTCAGTATTACTTTTGAAACGTGCTTCGTCATATACTAAATATTGCCCAGCCAGAAAGATGCAGAAGAACCGTCTAAGAGACAATAACAATGATGCGACATCAGGCATCAGTCATTTCCCTACCCATCCAAAAATATATTATAGAAGTTGTCGGCGATGTTGAGTGGCATCAATCACTTAAAAGGTATGTGAATCTCGACATTCATGTCCTCTAAGCCGACGCAAACCTTGCAAAAATTGCGCATCACAATTAGGAGACAGTATCTAAGAAAATACCAAAAAACCAAGCTAGTTAGCGATGTTTAAATGCTTGAAAACTATCGGTATGCACGCCGTTCGTGCGCACTTTCTTAATGAAATTAAGGGAAAAGGTAACATCTGCGAACTCTGCAAGAATATGATCACAGAGTCGAAAAAGAAATGGAAATTTATAGGTGTTAATTTATATTAGACTGTAAAACAACCATATTGCTTGCCAAGTGTATTTTGTTTTCTTTATTTTGGCACACTAAAGAGAAATACATTTAGAATTGTTGTAGTAAGGAACGTTCTTTCTCTAAATGTTTTAAATGAGAGCAGCAAAGCATGTGAGTTCAACTGAAATTCTACCATGAACACTGTGGTACTTTAGATAAAGTCTAGCAACATATCCTTTGAAAAAAAAAAGAGATGGCATTGAAGAGAAAATATCAGCAACCCAAGATTGCCAATTCCGTTTTACCATGGTTATGATTGCAATCAAATTATGCATGGCCTGTTCCGATTTCCTTTTATTTGATCTGTTGAACGTCTTTATTGAACAGACGTTTCCAAAAAAAAACAAAAAAACAGTTATGGTGTTTCCTTAGTTTTTCTTTTATTCAACTTATTTACAATTTTGTTCGGCCGGGCGCAGTTTAATTTCCTCGATGGCGACTTCTCCTCCTCACTAAAATCGATCGACTTCGAAATCAGCTCGATCGATCCTTGTGTCCGTTTCCTTCCCAAATAAGATGAAATTAATTCTTTGTCACCTGACTAACCGTTTTCCTTCAGAAAATCTACCACCTTCCTTGCATCGATCAGTAGTGAAATCTCTTTTATCAGCCATGTTAAAATGCAAAATTCCCGAATATTTTCCAATTCGTAGAATTTTCTGATCGTAGATTTATTTTATAGTATAAGTTTATGTATATAAAAACTTATATATATATATATATATGTATATATATGCGTATATTTATAGTATAACTTTCTATTCATAAATACGTATATATACACCCTGACGACACGTACGCACGCATATATATATGTGTGTGTGTGTGTGTGTGTGTGTGTGTGTGTGTGTGAGGGTATACATATATATATATATATATACGTATTTATAGTGGTATATATTGATATCAAATATAAGCCACAAAAACCCATAACTATAATAAAATTAAAAATAGAAGAAAAATAAATATAATATGTATGCAGCGCCAAACAATCAAATGTTAAAAACAAAAATTGGTAAGAAATTTCAAGATCTCATCGAAAAACACTTCCCCGCAACCAATCCCTTACACAAAATTTTCAATAAAACATGACCTAAAGTTGAAGTGGACACCATGACAAAATAAAATTAACACAAATGCCACATATAAAACTAGTAGAGAAAATTAATAATAATAATAATAATAATAATAATAATAATAATAATAATAATAATAATAATAATAATAATAAATCAACTACGGAAAACGACAAACATACTAGAAATAGAAATAAAATATGAATAGCGAACAAGATACATGCAACTGCAGATCCCGCACACTTGGCCCACTTCAAAATAAATGTCTAACCAAAAGCATAGTTTACCAGGCCACAATATTTGCGAAAGAACCCTGAATAACAAGAAATATTACGTAGGTAGTACTTTCTTCGATTTCCAAACCTGATATTATGACTACAAAAGTACATTCAAAAATAAAAAAAAACACTGAATAAAAACAACTCTAGTAAACAAACACTGGGAACTCAAAGAAAGTGGACGTTCGCCGGTAGTCAAATGGAAAATAGTAAAACAAGCTAACACATGTAGACATCTAACCCATCCATATAAATTATGCCTTCAGTAAACATTTGCTATCCCATACTTTAAAGTACCCCAGCATCTATTGAACTGTATGAGAGAAATAACGAACAACTGTGTCATCAGGATAAAATTTACTCTAGGATAGCGATACAAAATAATTCTAAAATTGACAACAACAATAGAAAATAAATCAATAAAATAGACCTGCGTATACATAGATTTTAATATATATATATATATATATATATATATATATATATATATATATATATATATATGAAATAAAATGGAGTTAAAATATCGCAGAGATTAGAAAATTGCGTCTGGAAATATATTTATTCTTATTTTACATATTTACTGTATTTTATTTTATCATTATCTATTTTTAGACTCCATTTTATCACCTCCTATTCTTATTTTTAGACACCATCATTTAAGGTACTACGCTATTTTATCCCAATTCAATTATCTCTAATTTGAAAAAAAAAATCCTTCGTAATCTCGTGTCATTTTATTTACTTAATCCATCACCGCTATATTTCCAGACGCAATTTTCTTATCTCTACGATATTTTAACTTTTAGACGTAATCCACCACACTAGTCTACTCTAATTTATTTTCTCTCATAGAATGTATATACATGTATATATGACATCTAATTTACATGAGTAAAACACGCTGCTCTCCCCCATCAGTATATATAGCCCCCATCCTCCGACTCTCTCGTCAATGACCATCCCTCTTGAAGAAGTCCGCATAAACCGGGCGAAACGTTGAGTATTCAGGTCCTTCCACCTCCATTTTATTTCATACCGTCGGATTTAATCCGCTCAAACATCATATATATATATATATATATATACACTACCATAAATTAAAATACAAACACATTTAGCCTTGGTTGAAAATAGGTCAGAACACTAGATATCTACGCTCCCCGCAAAATAGCATACACAAAAGAAGTGGTGAACCGGAGGTCGACTGGGCATTTGTCCTGTAATGGCTGGTCATTGGCTTATAAGGAAGGGCGCGGTAGAAAGTAGAAAGCTGATTGGCTTAATAAAAACTTAATCGAACGTGAGTATATAAAAACGCGAGACAACCAAAACTCCACGCATAAGCCTGATGAATCCTAGCGTGGATAAAACGCGGAATATTCTGTGTAGCTTAATTCAGGTGTCAAAATAGTGTGCTCTATCAAGTATATATATATATATATATATATATATATATATATATATATATATATGATTTATAAAATATATATGATGATTAAGCTACACAGAATATTCAGGGTTTCATCCACGCTATGATTCGTCAGGCATTAGCCTAGCCTAGATGAAACGGGGGATATTCTGTGCAGCTTAATCGCTATATATATTTTATAACTTATAACCTAGCTGTACCTATGTATCGAGCACTGTTTAAGTAAATATTTAAAGTTTACGCATAAAACTATACTTTCGTATATTAATTCATGTTACTAAACGAAGTAGTCATATATATATATATATATATATATATAAATATATATATATATATATGAATATATATATATATATATATATATATATATATATATATATATACTACCACTGGTTATAAGCAGATATATATGGTTTTTCATTTATAGTATCATCACTGTTTAGATTGTCAAAAAATCTGCACCTGGTTTGTAATTTAATTACTCATGATCGAATGTCTGTTTATGTCAAACATAAAATCAACAGAAACTTTCCTTTTTGCTATGAGAATTATTTGTTCGAAATGAATGGTTTGTATTTGCATCATATTTGACTTTTCAATTTTCAACTTTAAAACAAGCCATCTATAATGTAAATCTCACCTGTTGGTTTAAATGTGTGTATGTATGTATGTATGTTTGTATGTCTGCCTTACACCTTCGACAAAGGCGATGAATTTCCACGAAATAAGTATCGTTTTGAAGATCGACCGCTTGAACGGCAAATATAGGAATATTGGCTATAAACATTTATTCCTCCACTCTTAATTGAACACTTTTCTACAAGAAGGCGTCACTTATTTCGACGATATTGTCGCAAGTCATTTCCTATTTTAGATTGACTAGCCTTAATTTAAACTTTCACCACTTCCGATTTTGCGAGGGACGGAACGGCAGAGACGTCACATTTTTTTACGGCATTTTCCTGCTTCGCCGCACGGTTTCGAGCCTGCAAAGTAGATTTTTGTAGTACATGTTCGAGCCTGCCGTTGAACATTTCGCAAGTCATTCAAACCTCGCGTCAACGACGTCGCATGAAAGACCTTATTTCGACCGCCCGTTACGTCACAATCGCAGTGGGTGCATCGATAAGACCGGGGGTTTTTTTCACTTCTTTTTTCCTCTGACGCGTTTTGGGTTCGAGCCTGCTTACTACTACCATTTTTTTACGTTGGCAATTTTCTCTTTTTTATTATTTGCTCCACCAAAACCCTTATATAGCTCAACTTTCTTTTCCGCCTTCGCATCAAGGGTCCGAGCCTGCCTGTCCACTAAAACTTTTTTTTTTTGCGTAACGCGCATCTATACAAACCTGGGCAACGCCAGGCAATCAAGCAAGTTACATATAAAAATCATTTTATAAACTCAACAGTAGATTCTCTATAGTGCAATGTAAACTACAATATATTGTGAACATAGCGACTGAGAGAAGCATGTGAATGTTTTTCAGATGCATTATGATGGGTTCCTAAATTAGAACAGGGATCAATCGATTTGATTAAATGACTATTTCCTCGATGTCGATGGCAATAAAAATATGTCAGAGTGAACACTTCGTTTATCATCTTCTAATCAGGGGCAACGTCCAATTACTTTACTAGTATTGTATATATTTAATAACAAAAAATATTTCTATAAAAAGGCTTCGTAAAAGTAATCCTCGGCTAAAATGATTCATACGTTACCAGTCCCACACACACATAAATTATATTTTCCTTAAAAATGTGCAAGACAATCTGAGTCACATATTGTTTCGGAAACAAATAGTTGATTTCATTCCAAATCGATACACTTGTAATAAAAGCAGAGGTCCCGTCGGAGAACATGGCGTCGTCCTAAAATACGCTTATTGAAAAAAAACTGTCTTTATATTCCCAACCGGGTTATTGACAGAATCTTATGGGATTGCCGGCAATGTATCGAAGCAATTATATGTTAATCTCCGTTTAGATAACACTTTTATTTTTGCTTAAGATATATAAGAACCAACTGCGTGGGAAATCAGTTGAAGTGATTGATAGTTGTTGCATATACTGCATCCAGAGGAGTAGGACACGAGTTCTTGCTCCAGGCCATCTCGTTTGTTGGACATTTAGACTGTTACTTTTCTATACACTTCAACAGGGCAAATATTAGCAAACAAGTACGTCTTGCCGGGATGGATGTATTGTTTTTTTTCAACGTAGAATAGATTACATAGCATTTTTGTTGGTTTGCTAAGTTTTTGACCTATAGTTTGTTTCTCACTCGACGTCGGTTGAGTTTATTTTTTATTTGTGCTCAACATCAATCTATTTTACCTGCTTTTCATACATGGTATAGTTTTCGATCAAATTATTTATCGTACTATTCATTCGCCATCACACGTAAAACATATTTCTTTCCTATTATATAATTGAATAATGCAAACATTAATCTATATTTTTTCTATATACACCACATCTTTTATCGACTAATCACATCTGAACCTCCATCTTACCTGTTGGAATTCGGCTGTTACTTAGCATATTGCATATTATTGTATCTATGATTTTGATTTACGATAACATTCCTTCTTGTTCCAAGCTTATCAATTCTACGAATCTCTCTAAAGTCTTAATAACTCCTTGTTTTCATGATGCATGTACGTGTTTCCTAAGCATGTTTTTTTTATTCCTTTCAGTTTTATTATTATCGATGACCAATAAACCTGTATGTTAACTATAACATTGCCCAGAGTCTTGTGAGACGACGGGAGGTTTTACTAAACCATTAAAGGCTTATGTATATATAAATATGTATATATATATATATATATATATATATATATATATATATATACATGCACATGCAAACCCACACATACACACCCACACACTCACACACAAACGCACATATATATATATATATATATGTATATATATATATATATCTATATATATATATATCTATATATATATATATATATATATATATATATACGTGTATTATATATCCTAAACCAATTAAACTACATAACTGCTTCTACATTGTAACTCCTTTATTAAACAAATTAGTACGAAGTACAGAGAACGTATCTTTAGATATAGGCTTGCTATTCAACAAGTCTTACTCTTAAAATTTATACACAACATCGATATTGAACAAAAACTATTCTATTTCAGAAACATATAACACGTTGAATTCCTACTGATACGGTATTTCCACATCATAGTTGCAGCACAGTTTTTAATTCAATAGACTAATTTCAGATTCAATAAGCAAACTGTATAACATTTACTTGAAATCCAACAGCTATCTCATATTTTCAAAGGTGCGTTCTAATATAAATTATTCAAATGACTCATTTTATGAAGGTCATGAAAAAAAGACGAACGATTGATATATATGTATAAATGTTTGTTGTTTACTTATTGTCATTTTTAATATATATATATATATATATATATATATATATATATTATGAGCGCAGATATTAAGATTATTTAAATAAAACATATAAATAATTTTACATAATGATATATGAGTGTGTGAGTGGGGGAGAGAGAGAACGACAGAGTGTAGGTGTGTGTTATATTACATAAGTTCAGAGAGGCATAGTATTTTACGTTACAACCTGAGGAAGCTGATCCTGATAGAATAATTTCTTCTTAAGCTTTAATTGTACCATTCACTGGTTTTCTCAATACATAGAAAGTAGTTTGTCTTCTGGAAAACATACATTTAAAAAGTAGTTATGAGTGTCTCACGCCATTACACAGGAGAATATTAAAGAACAAAAACCCAATATAAATAAAAGCAATCGATAAAAACATTTTGTGAAGGGAATATTCTTGGAATGAATTCAACTGGCCATCACAAGCCTCATGGGAACAATCTATTTTATCTAAATATAACCTTTTGTTTCTTTACTTTTATCAATCATTGACTTTTCTAATATTTTCACAAAGAAAATAATCGGTGAAACTGCAAGGAAATATCATTACCTTTGAGAGAACGCAAAGATAACTAGAAATTGCTGGCCAATGGTAATTAATTTTTTTCGGCATTCAAACGGTGGACACCCTTAAAAGACTTGACACTTCCATTTCAGAGGAAATGATATTACATATAAAACCGGTTTCATTAATGTAGAAATCGCACTTTAATATCATATATTTATTACCTAAATATTATGTTGTTGTTTTTACTTGGAAATCACGACTCGTAAAGACGCTTATTAGATGGTTATATTAAGTATATGTATTTCATATTTAAAATATATTCTATGATATAAAAAATTTTAAAAAATATATTAAATTCGTTTCCTAAAAGTCATACAAAATGTTTTTAGATAATCTGTGAATATACTGATGCTTTAATATTGACATACAATTTTGAATTGCTTAGGAATTCTACCCAGTCATGCCTCACAGATCGAAAACATTTTACTCCTGTGCGTTAAGTAAAATGTACCGTTTGAAATTTCGTGCAGCTTCTCCAGTTTGAAAAGATACCCGT
>NC_136483.1:96593117-96638117 GCF_053919585.1 Euprymna scolopes | reverse complement strand
CATAGTGAAGAGTTATAATACAGGAAAAAAGTGTATATATATATATATATATATATATATATATATATATATATATATACATACATATGTGTGTATAGATAGATAGATAGATAGATAGATCTAGATCTAGATAGATAGATAGAAAGATCGCTATCAAGCAAAATAGAGGTTTTCTCGTTTCATCCACATTACTCGATGATTGCGTACGTGAATACAAAGCACAAGTATGGAACTAAATAGCCATATATACTTCCATTACTTTCTAAACTAATCTAAGTATGTATTGGCAACTGTTGATATAAATACTGAAAATTAATGCACGCACACAAACATATAAAATATATATTAAAATAAAATTGTATCTTATTGTTACAAACTTTGTCTTAAATGTTATTGAACCTTTCATCTAAACATCGGCGAACCATATATATATATATATATATATATATATATATATATATGTGTGTGTGTGTGTGTGTGTGTGTGTGTAGGTTTTCTAGCGGGTTTATATAGAAAGTGATGATATATATAATATGACCCCTGGATACGTTGGCCCAAGGATACAGTGTTTTAAGATTACAATGTTGAATACGATGCTTTTCCAGTTACTGGTTACGTTATTTTCCTCTCCTTACGGTGTTATTTATAATATTATTTTATTATATACCAGTGTATTATATAATGTACTGTATTTTGTTGCTAATTTTCGTACTCTTGACCCGGATCCTCTGGAATTCCCGTCAAGCATAGCTCGGGCGAGACCGGCAATCATCGGTTTCAGCCGAACGTTGTTCAAATGTTAAAACGCTGAATCGAATTTAAAGTTTTTTTATGTACATCACCGACAAGGAGGGTTTATTTTGGTGATCGTCCCAAATCTCAACGCGAAAATCACCCTTCCAATAATAAACAAAGATATTTTGCCGGGGAATCCAGTCGTATCCGACTGTTGGAAGGGTCTATACCAAATTGTAAGGAGAAGGATCCCACCAACCGCTTGCCAGTTTATAATAAGTATGCATGTTATAGACCACGCGACAAAGTCAAAAACGAACCATATACGGGAGGATGTGGGAAGGAAGCAAAACAGCGAGGCAAACAAGCATGCGGGGCCAACCGGAAACTACTAGGTGCATATTTACTTGAATTTATGTGGACACAAAAAATCGAAAACGATCATTTTGTGTCCATCATAAATCATATTTCCGAAAGATACCAGGTTCTTGGGGAGATTTCTTCCATTTGTTTCTACCCCCATCTCCCTCCCTCTTCGCCATCGATGACCGTTCAACAGTCGGTCGATGTATAAGATTGCTAAAAAAATATCCTTATCTTGAGAAAGTTATTCCGCTGCCAATGAACAACCGTAAAAAATTAATGAATAATAAAAAATTTAGTTTCTTGAAAAAAAAAAATTGCTGTTTTCATCTAACAATTGTTACGTAATTTCTTTAAAAAAATATAAGATTTCTGTGGAAACCTCCCCCCCCCAAGCACAATACTGAATAAAAAGTCATAAAAATAAGAAACTTCTACCTACACCTAACAATTTACGATAAAGAAAGTAAAACTTTCATCTTTCTTGAAAAAAACAAAAAGAAAATAAACGTTTTGTTGATAACTATTTTGCAGATACAAATAAATAAAATAAATAAAAATATTTCAGTCCTTTAAAGGTAAGTTTTTCTTGCTTTTGATTATTTTCATTTGTATTTTTTCTTCTGATTTTTTTTTGTTTAATTATTCTGCGTCTATCACAACAAACAACCTATGTTTGATCCATGCTTGATGGGAATTTCCGAAAATCCAGGTCAAATTATGAAAGATTACCCCAGCGTTTTACTTTATATAATATGGTATCTCGAGGAAATTAAAAAGACGATTTTTCTCATTAATCCGTAAATGGTGATCGCCATCAAGGAAAAAAATGGAAAACAGATGATGAAATAGGAAGAAGAGTACTTAAAGAAAAAAATGGAAAACAGATGATGAAATAGGAAGAAGAGTACTTAAAGAAAAAAAATTTCAAACCGAACGACTCAGAAAGAATTTCGTTAGATTAACCCTGAAGACAGCTGTAGTGTAATCGGCTACTTACTGTAGCTTGTTCAAAATAAACAATGCTCTTAGAAGTTTCATTTTGTTTTTGATATGGGAAGAGAGGAAGGGAAAGTATTTGGTCTAGTTGGACTGAAAATGGCGTTGAGATATATGTGTAACCAGAGAGATTGCCATAAGTCTATTGCCTAGCATCAATATAACGATGCATTAAGGAGAAGCTAAAAAATAGCATCAGCTTAACGTTGTCAATTTTCATACATCTAAGCTGTACAACGCACCCAATTTATTCCAATCAATGCAAAGGAATACACTCTAATATTAGAAACAGGGCAATTACCAAATATCCAGAAGCTGGGAATATCCCAGAACATTATTTATCAACATGAAAATGCCACTACACACACTGCTAAAGTCACAAAAATAGTGTTTTTCTGATGATTCAATTGATGTGATATTTTGGCCAGGTCAAACCCCCGATTAAAACCCAATTGAGAATACTTGGTCTATAATATCTCATGCATTGGCTAAAAGAAATTCTCAACAATGACAAACTGTGGGAAGCGTTGCAAAGTGAATGGAATAGCATCTCCTCTTCACAGTGTCTAACTTTGGATGAGAGCATGTCTAAAATGGTTTGACCTTTTAAAGAAATCCGAAGCGAATGTGATTCCATCCGAAGCATTTATTAAAGTAAATGTATTGGTCTGTGTTATAAATCTCGCTTAAGTTTCATTATTCAATTTTTCTTTGTTCAATATAGCTGTTACTGCAATAAAATGTATGAAATTTGTTTGGTCTATGTTTTTGTTCACGCGTGTCTACACACAAACGCACACACAAAAACGCTCACACAAGCACACACACATATAACTTAATAACCATATATATATATAAATATATATATATAAATATATATATATATATATATAACAATATAATCCCAATAACTATATATATTTATGTATATACATGTATATACATATATATATATATATACATATAGATAAGTATATATATATATATATATATATATATATATATATATAGGGTGGGCCAAAATAAGGGTCCTATCTTTAAATTTGAATAACTTCCACAAAATAAAAGTTAAACTCACCAAACTTTATGTGTGTGTAGACTGACCCTTCCGAGATTTTTTTTTAAATAAACAAAACAAATTTTGGCCGGAAAACATTTCTTAAAACTTACATGAATTTATGAATTTTTAAAAATAGGCCCCTTATTTTGACCCACTTTATATATGTATATATATAAATATTTATCTCTCTCTCTCTCTCTCTCTATATATATATATATATATATATATATATATATATATATATATATACACGTTTTTACAATACCTATCAGAGTGAGATTGGACTACATCAATGGTAGGCAACCTCTTGGAGTGAATTTGTTTCATCTGCTATCAAACTCGGTTAAAACATATTGGCATCTTTAATAAAATAAATGATATCGATTAAATATTACATTATATTTATTACTTGCTCCCTGCAAATGGATAGAAAACATATGAAACACACACACACACACACACACACACACACATATATATATATATATATATATATATATATATATATTGGGGTGTATGTGTGTGAGGGTGTATTTCTATATATATGCGTGTATGTGTGAAGAGGGAGGCATATATAAGTTAACGATGCACTTTTGCACACATATCTATGGGAAAATCAGAGATAGAGATATAGTAAGAGAAAGTAAATAGAGATATGTAAGAGAAAGTAACACTTGGTAGAGATTCAGTCTAGGGTATTGACATGGATACAGAGATGGATATCTCTATTTGTAAAGCAAGAAAACCGATAAAATGTAGACAGCAAGTAAGAATAATATAAGATTGGAAGACAAAACTAGAAGACCGAAATAAAGTTACTTTTTTCAGGTTTCAGATATGTTTGGTTAAAATCGACAAATACATCGATACCAATTTTCACTTAAAATCATCCAGCATTTTTCTTTATCGGATACATCGATTTCGTTTTTTTACAGGCGAATGATGGCGACACTTCTAAATTAACTGTTTATCGAAAACCTTCAATACTGGCCTAGAAAATCTGTCTGCGTTTCGCGTGGCTGAATGACGTATTATGAAAACACACTTTACAATTTAATATTCTTGTATTTTTGTTGTTGTCCAACGAAATTTGATGGAAAACTAATTGATAGTCAAATTTTAAGGCCAAAAACATCATAATGAATATGCATCATTATATATATATATATATATATATATATATATATATATGTGTGTGTGTGTGTGTGTATATATATATATATATATATATATATATAATTTAAAATGATAATTAAATACCTACTGACACTAGTGTTTGTTCCTTTCGGGAATCGTTAGTGCAGGGTGTCACTATAAACGCCAATCGAGAGATTCGAACCCCTGGCAACAGAAGGCCTGCCTGGCTTCAGTACCCGAACCACTCGACTACAGACAACCGCGAGAGGTACAGTTGAAATTAAACATTTATTCCTTTTAAATGCTTTTAACGTCAATTAGAGGGATCTAGTCATTATATGACGATCTACGTATATGAGCTAAGTTGACTTTATTACAGAAATTACCCTCTTGACCAAATGACGGTAGGTTTGCAAGTAGAAAGTATATAATAATAACGATCATCTAATAATAAAGCTAAATTTATGAGCTTGAAGTAGTATTATACAGTTCTTACCATCAAGTGAACACACAAGTCTTCTTGGGCGATGTCCATTTAAAAAATGCTTATAGAGTATAAGAATTTTAATTTCATAAAACGCTATCGAATGTTATACGCGCAATCTGATTGTAAGGGACTAATATCGCAATAGAAAGGAACTGCAGGCGTGATATAAAGAAGCGGAAGTAAGAAAATTAGGAGACACGTGTTGTCGAAGGTATACTTTTTAATTTAGCTGAAGGCAATCACTTTTAATTGTTGGAGTGTGAACTACTAAATTAGAAGTACTTGTAGTTTTATAACTACAAATACTAATTCTGATTTCGTTTATCAACGTCTCTCTGGAAAGGGAGGCGATTCATTTCCAGAGGATCTTCCTCAATCCCGGCTTCAAACCAGGAGATTCAAATATTAAGGATTTTCCTAAGGATGTTGGTGGTACCTACAATTGCAGAGGTCTGAAGCCCGACTCAAATATCTATGATAATAATAATAATAATAATAATAATAATAATAATAATATTAATAATAATAATAATAATAATAATAATACTGGATCAGGATAGTGGAAAACTCATGATAATGTGTTATATTGTTTTTATTATTAGTATTAGACGATACCACTTGTGCGCGTATGTTACGTGAGTTCTTATTAGTAAAGATATGAGTCTTAGTGAGAGTTCTTGTCTTATTACATATGATGTTGTATCTTAGAGAGAGAGAGAGATGTTGTTGTAATGACATTTTATAACACAGACATATAATAACAATACAATTTACCTTTTTGTAGAAATCACAAACACAAAGATGAGCTTTATCACAAAACACATGATGAATTTATTTCTTTACGACCGGTCGTGATTTCCTCATTAAGAATTCAAAGTTTCACATTTTAGTTTCTGAAGTGACGTCTCGCTTCAGACGTCCGCCTGTCTCTGAGTTTTCTCACTGACCGTCTCCCCGACCAACTAACTCTCACTTCCTATATTGAGAAATCCATGCATCCCGGCCACGTGAGCAAAATTCACGTGTTTCAACATGCGCGACTTTGCACGTTTCCGACATTGATTTCCCAATAACCTATTTTTCTTGTGTTGTTTCCACAAAGGAATTCAACCTACATATCTAATTTATTCAACCCATATTTTATTATCCACATTCTTTTAACAATTGAATAGTTTATTTATTATTTATTTCATCCGAATTAACAATTTACTGGACATTCCATTTAAACCTATTGTTCTTTAAAACTTATGTCCAGGGTTCGATTTCTGCTTTCTCTTATTTTCATTTTAACTAATCTCTCTATTTTTATACTTACATGAACAGGGGACAGCCCTTATCATGTAACATCCCTCCCTTCCATATTTCACAAAAAAAATGTATGCATTTTTAACTTTAGTACATTTTTTATTTTTACATCTACACAACCACACGGCTAGAAAGATCAGGCTAAAAAAACACAAAAACATCTCTTTCAGTCAGCCCTTCACGGCCGACTTCACAATTATTTATGTTTTTATAAGATCAGAACCTTTCTGATCTTTGTGGCATTTACTTTTTTGGGTGTAGGGTATTTACCTATGATTCACATCAGTCATTTTCCAGCCACCCATATGCCGCAGACTAGAGGTTTTCACCTTTCTCGAAATGGACGACTTCCTTCGTCTCAAAAGTGTTCTGATCTCTCTTTCCGCATGGTTAGTCTTATCAAGTATGGCTTTGCTTTTTATTCTATAACTATCTTATACGGGACACACCAAAGCTCATATACTTAAATCTTTGTGGTTGGCTTCAGAAGTTTAAGATATACCTTTTTTTCTCTCATACGGATTCACTCGGATTTCCTTGCTTGGATCCTTGAAACTTCGACGAGGATTTAGAAATATCACCCCTAACTAACTAACACCTTTCCTGCGCCCAACAACTTAATTGCGCCTAAATTCTATCTAATTGCCCGATTTTTTTGTGATTTTTCTTTTCTCTCACCAGCGCTTCCAAGATCCAGCAGATATATCCCACATTCATGCTTCTCTAAAAAAATACAAGGTTATATATTTCTTACGTAATCTACGGCATATTTTTGCTTGTCTCTTACTTCATTATGCTATATGTGATTGCCTTGGTACTACCTACCCTCGGTTTACTGTCCCCTTAAGAATTTTCGTATACTTTCCAACGCCTGTTTATTAATTAAGCCAAGACTTACTACTTGCTTGGAGTCGTGACGTACAACCAGCTTATTTTAAGCACTTAGTTAACCAGGTTCCCAAATTTTTCGTATAGGGGCACATTTTGTGCTTATCAATCCCTACCAAGTAACTTTTCTTGGAGAAAAATTTTTAGGATCTCTAAAAAAAACAACAAAACCAAATGCTAGAACAAAACATCTTTCCTACGGCCTATCACATCTAAAAACTCTCTAAATACCCGTTTACGTAATTTTAATTCTTGTCCCCCTTCTAAAATTCTTACTGAATCTTTAAGCCAACCATACGTCTTAACTTATTTTCTACTAGATCATTTTAATCTAATTTATATTTACTGCTGACTTTGAATTCTTGCTGTGAAAATCAATAACATTACATACATAAGACAATTTGCAATATTTGTTCAACATCATAAAACATTTAAAAAATACCTTAATACATTTAAACATTTTGCAACAGTTATAACTTTTTTTTACAACAAAAAAAACTCATCTGTAACAAACAACAATTCAACAGTCTGTCCAAAACAATTGTCCCTTTTTTTTTCAAAAACAAAATAAAAGAACACACAAAAGCCGAAAAGTTCAACTGTGAACAGAAAATGCATTTCCAAACAATTTACACGCTGTTTCAGAGAGTACATGCGACCTTTGAAAAATTCCTGTTTTGACTGACAGATTTAATTCAACAATTCGTCCAAACGATTTCATATTGACACAGATTTTCTAATGACACTTCTACAAATTTCAAAACAATAATAAGTTTCACATTTTAGTTTCTGAAGTGACGCCTCGCTTCAGACGTCCGCCTGTCTCTCAGTTTTCTCACTGACCGTCTCCCCGACCAACTAACTCTCACTTCCTATATTGAGAAATCCATGCATCCCGGCCACGTGAGCAAAATTCACGTGTTTCAACATGCGCGACTTTGCACGTTTCCGACATTGATTTCCCAATAACCTATTTTTCTAGTGTTGTTTCCACAAAGGAATTCAACCTACATATCTAATTTATTTAACCCATATTTTATTATCCACATTCTTTTAACAATTGAATAGTTTATTTATTATTTATTTCATCCGAATTAACAATTTACTGGACATTCCATTTAAACCTATTGTTCTTTAAAACCTATGTCCAGGGTTCGATTTCTGCTTTCTCTTATTTTCATTTTAACTAATCTCTCTATTTTTATACTTACATGAACAGGGGACAGCCCTTATCATGTAACAATGAACAATGTACGTTAATAAAAAATGTGATTTACAGAGAAGTGTGGTAATACACTGACACTCTATCTATATCTATTATATTTATAAAAGTGAACGTGTCTGTGTGTCTGTTTGTGTACATTTCCTTACGCAATAACCCAGTCAATTTTTAGTCTGCAGACTCAAAATTTGATATACAAGGTAGTGAGATTTGGGAAAATCTTTGCAATTCGTTTTCGGCCAGAAATTTGGCTCTTAGCAACTAGGTCTATCACAATAGCATATTATTTTCATTGTCTTGACTCGCTACTATATATCCGACACAATTAGGCACATTTAATCAACTGAGAACCGCATCACTCTATATAAAATCCTATAAAATATCAACAGACGCACACCCGAAAGTCAAAACAATGAAAAGAATATGCTGTCGTCTTAGCGCTACTTATGGCGCACAGGTACTGAGATTTGGTAAATCTTTGCAATCCGTTTTCGGCCAGAAATTGGGCGGGTAAGTGGTCAAAGTTCAACGGTTTGACCTTTGAGATCTCTACCAAACACCTCCGAAAATTTTGGGTCAAAACACTTGAAAATTTAGATGTAGGTTCCTTGGACATGTAGCTAACTTAATAACTTGATTAGAGCTCAAAACAATACATGTCAAGGAGTCATAATAGGGGTCAAAATTAAAATAATCGACCTCTCTGTCCCCTACCAAATCACCCAGACAATTTCTTGTCTAAAAAATTGAAAGTTTACATAAAGGGTATTCAGAGATAGGGCAAGCTATTCCATCGGTTTGGGTCGAAAATTTTTAGGTACCAATATATAAATACATGTATGTATATATGTTTGCATGTCTTTCTAAAACATTCGAAAGACGAAACGGATTTTACCAAGATCAGTATCGTTTTGAAATCCGACCTTTCAAACGACAAATATCGACACATTTACTAAAAACATTAATATCTTCCCCTTCAACTAGGCACTTTTCTATAGTTTGGTCGCTTTTTTCGCCGATATTTTTTAAAGCTATTCTCTCCTATCGATTGTCTAGCCTTAATTTAAACATAAGTAACTTCACGTTTGGCGGTGGTCGTAACCACAAAGACGTAAGTTTTTACCCCGTGCTTTTCTTCCTTCGCAGTACGGGTTCGAGCCTTCCTTCCTACTGCCACTTTGCTTTCCCTTTTTTGTTTACTCAACACACGCATCCAAACACCCGGGTAACGCCAGGCTGCAATGATAGTAACCTATAAAACATAAAGACATACCGTTGGAGCACGTGACACCGTCAAAATAAAGAATACGAAACGCAACGAAATTGAAGACCAAAAAGCGGAAAGAAAAAATGTGAAATCAGAGGCAGCTTGTTTGAAGGTTCTCTAAGACTGGCCAGAAAGCGACACATCCCAGCACGTAAAAACTATTTGTAAAAAGTTGCAACTGATTTTAAAATCGCTACTTACAACCACATATATCAATGCGATGAAGACGGACTACATCACAGGAAAAAATAAATTTACGGCAGAAAAATGGGTTTACTTTATGGGCAGAATCAGATAAATAAAAATATAAGAAAAATAATAATCGTTCTAGTTTTTGTAGATTGAGATTCATATATTTAGTATATCATTTAGATTATTGTTTTTATCTTCAGCTGATGTAATTTTCAACGATCTTCAGGTAACTCTTGTCAAACACTGGTATCTCTCTACTTCTCTATTCCGGCTGAATAAAAAAGGGATTCATTAATTTTATATCATCACCTTTGAATTATCCGACCATTTATTTTCAGCCACTTTAGCAGCATGTACGTCTTATATTACAATTCTGACGTTAAAGTTCGTCCACCGAGCTTATTAAAGAAAAGAGGCGTCTTAAAAAAACATATTGTTAGAGAATTTTCGAATTTGAAGCTGTACAAGAATAAAACATTTCCTTCTACTCATCTATGCCTGCCAGTGTAAAAATGCGTTCAAATAATCTTCATTAATGATGTTTGGGGAACTGCCACAAATTGCCGTGTCGCAAACTCGGATGTAAATGAATGAAACAAAAACTAGATATAAAATAATATATATATATATATATATATATATATATATATATATATATATATATATATATATATATATAGCCAAAAAATTAATTATGGCAACCTGCCTGGATTACATTGTAGTCTTTTGTATTTTGTCCATCTACAAGTATTTTTATCAAAGAATAATGAGTTAGCGGTTGAGAAGGCATTTTCAGCTACTCCATACCTAGAACATTTTAAAAGTAAGCATCCATGAAAAAAACCTTTCAAAGGCATCAAATATATCAAGGCGTATTACCTCTACTTATGACTAGGTATATGACAACGGCATATTAGTTCCATTGTCTTGACTCTCGAGTATATATCCGACACAATTAGGCACAATTAATCAACTGTGAACCGCATCAATCTATATAGAATAATATAAAATATCAACGGATACACACCCGAGAGTCAAAACAATGATAAGCATATGCTGTTGTCTTAGCGCTACTTATGGCGCACAGGTGACTGATCTTTTTATACTGAAATGCAGAATACCGATTTCCAGTAGCCTTGTATAAGTAGCAGATCAACAAAGTCTTCATAACCGAGTGGACGTTTATCGCTTTTCTCTATTTCCAATTTCTCAAGTTTTCTGTTGCTATTACCTCTGTCTTCATATTTTCTTTATTTTCATATGCTATCTCTTTATCTTCTTTTTTCATATCGCCTGACTTCCTTACACCTTTTTCCATCCCTTGTTTCTCCATACAGTATTTCTTCTATTTACATTTCTTCAGAAAATAGTTAGATTACAACACTCCGTACAGCAAATAACCTATTTATGAAGAGCAATTAAAATGTTCTTTTCCTTGTTAGAATATATGTCACCTAGACTTTTACAATCCTTGTTTAAATTATATTTTCTATACCGCGTGTATTAGGAAAACAACAAGACAATGGGATTTAGTTGTACATATTAAGTAGTAAGAGCAGAATAGACGCTGTTCACCCATTTTTAACAAGAAATTTGTACACGTCTACAACTGAATAAATGATGGCACCAAACTCACGTTTTAAAAATGCATAACTAGTCGTCTTCGTTGGGCCAATGTATTCTTACTCTATTGAGAGTCGGGTAACTGTATTGTTTAGCTGTTTCGAACGTTGCGACCTCGTATGTGCTGTGGAATTTTAGTTAAACGATGAATAACCCAAAAGTAAATCTCACGAACAGTAAATTGAGACAACTCTTTAATAAAATAATAACATAGCATGACAATATTCCTACTAAGTCAGCAAATATATACATACATATATAATATATAACAAGGCTATAAGTCTAGCTCCATATTTTCTAATTCTCCTCCGAATATAAAAGACGCAGAGAGGCAATTGGTGCCTCAATTGATTGGATTCATACGAAGCATTATTTTATGTGTATGGAACCGGTTGAAGAAGTTTTTTCAAAATTGAAAAATTGTAAGACATTTTCAACATTCATCTTTGTTCATTTTTAATTTTTCATCTGTTTTTATCATGAGTCCCACTGGTACAGTGGTCACGTCTCAAGCTTAGAATGCTACAGTTTCGTTCTAGTTTCGAGCTGATGGCAATCAAATACATTTTTTTAAAGTTTTGAAATCACAGTTTTATTTTAATATATACGAGATGTGAAAAGAAATAAGGTATATAAGCGTATTTTCCGCCACGGCAACGCCGGGGGGTGCCAATATATATATATATATATATATATATATATATATATATATATATATATATATATATATACTAGCATTTCAGCCCGGTGTTGCCCGAGTGTTTGGATGTGTGTGTTGAGCTAAAAAAAAAAAAAAAAAAAGCGGTAGTAGGATGCCAGGCTCGAACCTGTACCCTGAAGGAGGAAAAGAATGGGGAAAAGCCTGACGTCTTTACTGTTGAAGATATATATATATATATATATATATATATATATATATATATATACATATATATATATATACATATATATATATATATATATATATATATATATATATATATATATATATATATATATATATATATATATATATATATTAGCCGTTATTATTTCCTTGATTCGGAAAAATAATTGGAAAACTAATTCTTTGAGTCTAATTCTCTCAGTTTCTGTATTATATCATTAACTAGCATTTAAGCCCGGCGTTGCCTGCGTGTTTGGATGTGTATGCTGAGCAACAAAAAAAAAAGGTGGTAATAGGGAGGCAGGCTCGAAACGGTACTGCGAAGAAGGAAAAGAACGGGAAAACACTTGACGTCTTCGCTGTTACGACCACCACTTAAGTTTAAGTGACTTATGTTTAAATTAGGGTAGACAATCGAAAGAAGAGGATGACTCTTAAAATGTCAGCGAAAAAAGCGACCCCTCTCCCTGTAGAAAACTGCCAAGTTTAAGGTGAAGATAATAAAGTCATCCTTTCGATATTTATCGTCTGAAAGGTGGAATTTCAAAATGATACTGATTATGGTAAAATTCCTCGCCTTTGTCGAAAGTTATAGGCAGACATGCAAACATACATACATCATGCATACACACATACATACATACATACATACATACATACATAAATACATACATATACATACGTACATACATACGTTTATATATTGGTAACTAAAGATTTTCGACCCAAACCGATGAAAAAGCTTGTCCTATCTATGAATACTATTTATGTCAAATTTCAAATGTTTGAACCAGAAATTGTTTGAGTAATTTGGTAGAGACCGCAAAGGTCAAATCTTTTGTAACTTTGACCCCTATTATGACCCCTGAACATTTATTGTTGTTGGCTCAAATCAAGTTATTACGTTAGCTCCATGTCTAAGGAATCGATATCTAAAATTTCACTTGTTTATACTCAAAATTGGCGGAGGAGTTTGGTAGAGTTCTCAAAGGTCAAATAATTGACTTTTGTCCCGTTAACATCCGAATCTCTAGCTGAAAACGGATTGCAAATATTTTCTCAAATCTCACCACCCTGTATCTCAAATTTCGAGTCTGTACACTTAAAATTGAGAGAATTACAATGTACACACACAGACACACAAACACACACACGGACACGTTCAATTTTATAGATATACTAGCAATTCAGTCCGGCTTTTCTAGGGCCCTATGTAATGTTCATAACTTGTCTTACGTGTGAATACAGTTTATGTAAGATTTCAACTATTTAGACCCAAAATTGTCTGAGTAATTTCGTAGAGACCACGGAGGTAATATTTTTATAAATTGGACGCCAATTTTGACCCCTTTAACATGAGATATTTTGGTCTCAAATCAAAACATAAAGTTTTACCCATGCCCAAGGTACCTACCTCTAAAATTTCAAGCCTTTAGACCCAAAATTGGCGGAGACATTTCGTAGGATCGGCAAAGCTCAACTCATTCAACTTTTTTACATTTTGCCAGCCAAATTTTCGCCCCCAAATTGATTAAAATGCCTGCCGCCTCTCTGAATAACCATTATGTGTAAATTTTAAATGATTAGACTCACAATTCGATGAGTAGTTGGCTAGACACCGCAAATGTCACATCTTTTGAACTTTGACCTCTCACAAGTTTAAATTTTCGACGCAAACTGATAAAAAAGCTTGCCCTTTCTCTGAATACCCTTTATGTAAAATCTCAGTACCGCGTATATCAAAATTCGAGACGGTAGACTGAAAATTGGCAGAGTTATTGCGTAGGGAAATGTACACACACAGGCACACACACACAAACACGTTCACTTTTATAGATATATAGATTTGTACCTAGTGTTTGAATGTAGGTGCCATTGTTGAATTCGAAGGAATTGTTATTTAGGATTATGTCTATACTATCGATGATGAATTGCTTTGTGAACCCGACCAAGACGCACACTAATGACACCCTAGTGTATGTAGAAAACTTTAACCAATATGTATGTCGGGTGTGTGTGTATGTATATGCATGTGTGTGTGATTGTGGAGGCGTGTATGTATGTATGTGTGTATATCATATATATATATATATATATATATATATATATATATATATATATATATATATATATACATGGGTGGGAGGTTGTATGCGCGCGTGTATATGTATGCGTGTATTTATGTATTCAAATATATGGGTGGGTGGATGTATGCGTTTGTGTATGTGTGCATATGAATTTGTGTGTATAGGTGTGTCCCTGCATATGTCTCTATATATATATATGTGCATATGTGTGTATGTATGCGTGTGTACCTACATGCGTATGCGTGTGTATGTGTGTATATACATACATATATGTATATATGTGTGTGTATGTGTGTGTGTGATTATCTGTGTGTATACCATCTGTTACATATTTTCATCTTATTTGTGTGTACGTGTACTTATGTTTGGGTGATTGAGTACATGTATGCATGTGTGTTTGGATTGGGAAAGACAAGGAAACTTTTAACCAATATGTGCGTGGTACGATAGAGTGTGTGTGTGAGAGTACATGTGTGTGTATGTGTGTGCGTATTTTTATATGGTTGGGTGGATATATGTGTGCGTTTATATGCGTATCTGTATGTGGTTATGTACATATATATATATATATATATATATATATATATATATATATATATATATGCTCCTGCATGTATTTCTGTGTATATACGTGTGTAGGTGTGTATGGGCCTCCATGCGTATGCGCGTGTATGTGTGAGTGTGTATATATACAGATATGTATATATATATATATATATATATATATGTTTATATGAATGTATTTGTATGAATTTTCATCAAATGGACCAAAGCCCCTCCCCACCAAATGAACATAACTCTGATTGGATTTTACAAAACACTGACTATTCGGGACAGAAAGTCTGAGACTGTCATTTCTCTGAAAAACAAATTCAGTGTTATCAGATGTAAAATGTTCTCCAAAATAACATTTCAACCTTTCACTTAAAAAAAATTTACATAAAAATACCTGAAGAGAGCTGAACAAGGCTTGAAACGCGTTATATTTTTTTTCTAAATAAAAAATGATAAAAAGCTGAAAAACCCACAATTGTTGATGGCTAAACTCATTTATATATATATATATATATATATATATATATATATATATATATATATATATAATGTTAATGTAAAAAACGTCGAATAGTAAACAACATTAAATTTAAAGAACTTGTAATAGTGTTCAAGCGAAAAAAAGTTTTTTTCTAATTTAAGTCAAGAGAAATTCCAATAGTTACAACAATAAAGCGAACGTTTCAGCATAAATAGATGTCATCGTGTTAAAATAAATGCCCATGGACAGTTTCTTTATAGTTTATTCTTAGTTTTAGACGAAATGCTGTGCCTGTCGCCTGAAGAAGTACTTTAGACTATAACAGTAGATTAATTATTGCAACTAAGTGTAATTTTATTTCATTAACTGAAGAAAAACAAGTATATATATATATACATATATATATATATATATATATATAGAGAGAGAGAGAGAGAGAGAAAGTAAGAGAGAAAAAGAAAAAGAGAGAGATATGTGTGTATAGATTGGCTTCCAAAATGTAAATCTAACAAAACCTCCGTGCACTATCAAAGAGTGCGTAATGGAGAGAAGATATATAGTCTGTTTATTATACAAACATTATTTGTTACACGTGTGCATACATGTTTCAGTGGAGTGTATAATAAAAAGTGGAGCGTATAATAAACATACCATATCTCTCTCTCTATCTCTCTGTATATATATATATATATATATATATATATATATATATATATATATACAGAGAGAGACAGAAACAGAGGCATTGACATATATATATATACATATATATATATATATATATATATATATATATATATATATATATATATATATATATAAATTAATGGGTTTACAGTTCCGTTTTCAGAATGTTTCCGTAGCTAAGAGTATTAAGCGTTAGCAACTAAAAATATACATAACTTATTCTCAATATTTTTCAACTAAAATACAAATGAAAGAGTCTTCTGTCTTTTATTGGCATGATATTGTGTCGGTACACTGCAGCCGATATTTAATAGCTTCCTTCATTTAGTGTCTTTATGGGATTGCAATTTAAATGATGTGGGTTGCGAGACATCGTTCATCTTTTAATATGTGTCAATGCCTCTGTTTCGCGTGAATGCTTCGGTATCAATAATCGTGTCATGACGAATCTATTATGTCTTCAAATAGCATCCTTGTTTTATCCTTTGCATCTAAAGCAAAGAGTATGTGAAATCTTTATACAAAAGTTTTCAAACTATATGATTTCTCCTTTTCTTTCTGGCAATATGTTTTACGCGTGTACTTAGTCATTATAATGTTATTCGGAATGAAACATGTTTTTGTCGATGTTTCCATCGGAGAGAAAAAAATGAAGCTACATTGAAAATCAATGATCGTTATTGGCGTTATAGGTGTTATTGGTGATAGCCAAAAGCAGTTGTCAGTTGCCTTGAAAACGTCGCAACTGGAAGGGAAAACACAAATCGTTTTAGATCCTTTGAGGCTCGATAAACGATCGATCATACTATTCTGCTATGTCTGATTTTCCCATGGCTTCCCTTCTGAAATATTATATTGTCATTCAATATGGACGTACATTCTGAACAGTTCATATATATATATATATATATATATATATATATATATATATATATATATATATATATTCTATGTTTGATATACACATGTTTTCTGGAGAATCTTCGATGAATATATTTAGTATTGACATACTAATAACTGGTTGATTCTACGTACGAAACAGGTATTCTTAAAATATATGGAATTTTGATACTTTGAAATGATAAAGGACATGGTGAAAAAACTTTATTTAGTTATTCATTTGAATATGATTTCATGTTAAAGTTAATATACACCATACTTCATAATACCAACAGTATTGGTATATATCATTAGTTAAATTAGAAATATAATTGAAAAAACAAATTTAACCATAAACTAATATATATATATATATATATATATATATACATGTCTATATATATATACATATATATATATATTTATATATATATATATATACACACACACACACACACATATATATATATATATATATATATATATATATATATATATATATATATATATATATATATATTAGCTTTGAACAAGATATCCGGAGAATGCCGAGATGGGAAACAAATAATTCATTAAGGGGAACGCGACAATTCGTCAATAAAAACGTTTTAAGTGTAAATTTATATATTTTTATATAAGCGATTTTATAAATAAAGCGCCTAAAATAAACCTCGAGACGTCTTGCAACCGATATATTGTCAAAAGAAAATACTATTTGTTACGCTTAAGAAATAAATTGGTAAATATCGTTTAAAAAATAGGTAGTTGTTTTTTCTACTCAAACGTGGGGTAGGGAAATGTACAATTAGACAAGAAAAACAAAATTAATCGTCATCAATACAAGCGTAAAAAGAAGTAACGACCAAAACCCAATATATCGATAGAATGTAGGCAGATAAATCAATATACACATTCATATGTGTATAAGAAAAAAAACGATCATATATATATATATATATATATATATATATATATATATATATATATATATATATATATGAATTAAAATGTATTAAAAAAATACGGAAAGTATAAACGCTTATAGCTTTTCTTTATTCGTTTTCAATTGGTGACGAGCAGGAATACAAAATATTATGAAAAAAAAATTAGAAAATTAAAAGCTTTTTTACAGGTATATATTTTCGACCGATCCTTCAGTCTTCATCGCTGTAGTGAATGTCACATATATATATATATATATATATATATATATATATATATATATATATATATATATATATATATATATATATTAGAGCTCCTTAAACAATTCACACATGTGTGAGAGCCCTTTCTGCTGACAGAGCGAAGGCTTACGCATCGTTACACACAAAACCTCGAAATCTTCATTTAATGTTGAGAGCGAGCTCTGTGCACGATACTTAAAATAGTATCCGAATAGGCATCTCCACACAATTTATTATAGAGCAAATGTTGCCCGATCGCCGAATCATGAATCGGAGAGTGCCGTATGTGCTAAGGAATCATCCGGGCGTATTCCTTAAACTGACGGATGTGCTCATAGATACGTTCTTATTAGACATACATGGATTCCGAACTCCTGCAGGTATATGCTGGGCCAGTCTGACACCTAGGCATTGAAGACTTCGACCAACATAATCAGCACGCACTGACTATTGAATTCATAAATTATTAAACTTTTGTTAAGTGTGGGTAGAACGTCTTTCTGAAAAGACTTCTTGGTAGCAAATAAAATACTGGGTTGCACTGCATAGTAAGAGCTGGACAACACAGATCTGATCCTATCAGAGAAAATTTTTACTGATAGCGCCAATGAAAGGGAGCTTTAAATATACCGGACTATTAGCTGGCCCGAAGAAAATTTCAGTGATTACTTGCGCAAGTTTTTTTTTTTTTCTGAATAAACTTGGCAATAAAACACTGCAGAAAAACATGCTTAATGAGTTATCTTTTTCGGGTGTAGCTTCTAAGTAGCTTGCCGTGCATATCATAAGCGCACGGTGAACCAACATTTTAATAAAGCTGATTTTCCTACACATAGGGATATATATATATATATATATATATATATATATATATATATATATACTAGCAAAAGTACCCGTCGTGGACTGAGTTCAAAAACAGCCTACATGGACTCTGATTCATGAAAGTAGGACAGGTTATGAAAAGGAAAGGTTGTAAGTTGGGGTTGAGTTTGGGGGTATCAACGCCAAAGCAAAATATGATGAATGTAAAATTAAATAGGTAAACCCCATAATTTATTATACCATACCTGTTCACACTGAAACACTTATCACAATATTCTGTGGATCTATATTAAAAAAAACTTGTTAAAATTTGTGACATATTTCCATTCTATGGAGGTTAGGTCCGAAATTTTATTATACCATATTTTTTCAAACTGAAACATAATTAGCACAGTATACTTACGCAGATAAATATGAAAAGTATTTATTAAAGTTTGTACCTATTTCCATTCCATGGAGGTCAGACTCGGACGCAGACTCCACAATTTTATTTTGCCATCCGTATTAAAGTTAAAACATTCTTATGTACATCTATATAAAAAACACTTATAAACGTTTTTTTCTTTATTTTTAAATTTTTTTATTTCCATACTTAATGGACCAGGCGCGAACGCAGAACCCACAACTTTAATGAACCACCGTTCTCCCATATCAAACATACCCATTCCTGTGTCTCGATCCATCTTCTAAAATTATATGTAATCAGTTTTTTTCAAATAGTCAACCATATAGGAGCCTATTAGCGACAAGACACACAGACATACACACACAGTCAGCTTTATATTATATATATATATATATATATATATCATTATATATAAATATGTATATATTTATATATATATATATATATATAAATTCGGTCCATTCATCTATAATGAAAATTGTAGATAACATTATTAATACAAAACAAAGATTATTTGAGCGCCTCAGCAATAATCGAAACCAAAGCCAAAACATATGAACAATTCTTGGTGGAATTATTTATAAACAAAAAAACAGATGACAAAATGCCATCATCTATAATGGAAACCGAATTAAAAACTACGAATAAATCTTATTAGAATTATTTATAAAAAATTAATCGTACTGTCCTACTAATATATATATATATATATATATATATATATATATATATATATATATATATAGTCCTTAATCCACCGAGTTTCAAAATTGCTATTCTTTCTGTTCTTCTCATCAGAGTACATCAAGAAATCAACAAATTATAATTTTAGGAATGATAGAATTTGATTGTTATCGCATTAAGTTTTATTTTACATAGGCATCACCAGTAGTCAAGGACAAGAAAGCACGATGATAAGGCTTTAAGAGTGTACAGTAGAAAGTGGCAATATAGTAACTTTAGTAATGGAGATTCGGTAAACTTGTTAACTTATATGGAACGGCTAATCAAAAATTTGTTTACGTTAGACTTGAAGATAACCATATTGTAGTCAGCTGAAAGCAGAAAAACGGAAGACAATTCCATAGGCGTGCAGTTCTAAGAAAGGAGCTTTGCTCATAGAATCTATGCTTACGTTTAGGCACAGATATAATGATAGTGTTATCTGCTAGACAGGTGTTTCTTGTGAAAGTTTGGCGATAGAGTACCATAGAATGGAGATCAGCCGAGCCCCTGTCATTAAAATAACGATAAAGCAGAGAAAACTCGCAACATCTCATCTGTGAGAAAGAGGTTGCAGAGAAGAGAAAAAAGACATCCCCACAAGGCTGCGAAGTCTATTTTGAACTCTATCAAGGCAGGATAAGTCCTTTCTAGCAGCTCCTGCTCAGGTATGGCAAGAGTATTCCATCCTTGGACATATCTGGTTCTTATATGGATAGAGAATAGCATCAGCAGTGAGATATCTACTGGATCGATAGAAAGATCCCACCATTTTTCCAGCGGCCTTTGCAACGGATTTAATGTGTGTGCTCTATTTATATCAAGAGTAAAGGTCAAGCCCAAAAGCTTCTCAAAACATGAGTCCTCCCCAAGACGAGAGCCATTCATTTCAATTGATGCCAGATGGGGATCAGAGCGTTGATGATGTAAAGATAAAAGCTTGGTTTTAGATGCATTAAAAGTAACAAGACACCTCTTTCCCCATTTCATGTAAGTATAAAAAAGAGAGATTTAGTTGAAATGAAAATGAAATAGAATAGACGAAATTCGAACCTCGTAATTTAGGTTTAGAAATAGATTACGATAGAGAATTAGCAATGGAATGTGAAAAAACATTGTTTAGCTTAGAGATAAAATAGTTTAAAGAAAAGAATGTGCGTTGTCAATTCTGTTATGAACATTCAATTGAAAGAATGCAACTACAAGATAATTTAATAAACATGTTTTTAACATATTGGAAATGTAGGTTACTGGGAATATAGGTTTAAATTCCTTTTGTAAACAAAGGAAAAAGTTTTGGACACGCATTTCCAGAACACGTGAAAGAAGACCCATGTTTTAACATGTGTATGACGTAATGGAAAATGGGAAGTTCTCGATATAGTTAGAAACTTTAGAGAACTGAAGGAGAAACTGATGGGGGAGTTTGAGGACGACAGACGATAGTCTGCAGTTGAGATTAGAACGTATAGAAGCGAGACGGTCACTTTTGAAACTTAGAATGTGAAGCTTTGAATTATTGACTCAGAAAACCACGGCGGGTCAGGAGAAGAAATAAACCCATGATGTGTTTTTATAAATGTCGTCTTTGTGTTTTAATTCTACCAAAAGGTAAAGTGAAAATTGTTATATATGTCTTATATATATCATGTGTTTTAAAATGTCTTCACATACACGTCTCGACATTTCATATCTACACTAAGACTGTTTGAACACTGTTTCACCACTCTAAGAGCTTCTATTACACTTCTAAGTCTGAACATTTAATATATATGAATCTCGTCATAACACGAACAACAATCTCTCTTACAACATCACTTGTAATAAGACTCTCTAACAGGCACCTTTAAATATACCACCATTGATAGTAGTGCCATCAGCATAGATGTCTATGAATGATGTAAGGATGTGATTAGGAAGATCATTAATATAGATCAGGAAGAGAGTTGGGCCCAGGATGGACCCCTGAAGGACTCCAACATTAACACTAAGAGCTTCTGATTTTTGCCCATCAACCACTACTTTTATGAAACTATCAAAGACAAATTATTAAATAATTGAAAAGACATTTCCAGCTATACCATAGTTGGAGATCTTGTGAAGTAAACCTTTATGCCATACCCTATCAAAGGCCTTAGATATGGCAAGAGTAATTGTCCTAGAAAGGTAGCCTTCGTTGAGAGATTCGCTAATCCTATTAGATATAACTGTAAGCAGATCTGTTGTAGATCTAGCAAAACGGAAACCATATTGAGTGTCACTAAGAAGGTTATTTTTTGCTAAGATGGTTGATTACTTCTCTAGTTAACACAGATTTCAACAACTTACTCATGACGCACAGGAGATTTTTGGCCTGTATTGTGAGGGAGATGAGTGATCACCTTAATTCTTAAATACGGGGCATATTGATGAGATTTTCCAGGGTGACGGGAAGCAATTCTCCTTAAAACAACGCTTAAACAGTTTTGTAAGGATGGGTGCAAGGTCTGGTTGAAGTCTTTGGAGTTCTATAATTGGAATACCCTCAGGGCCGGTTGCTTTACTGGAATCAAGGTTTTTGATTAGCTTGGCAACATCACATGCATATATTTGTATATCACATAGCATGTTTTCTGATACAAGAGAAAGTATTGAAGGTTGGCAGCCTTGTTCTCAAAGTAAGACTTAGCTGCAAAGTTCTTGGCAAAGAGTTTAGCTATGTCTGATACTGACGAGATTACCACAGGTCCATTTATGAAAGCTGCGATAGAGCACACGCTTCTGTTCAGGAGTCTGTTTGCCAAAACTGGTGGGAACAAAGCCGCTGCTCACCTACTTTTGACTTGACGGACTGAACATAGAACTTACTTGCGTTCTTTATTACTTTTTTGCAGTGGTTGCTGGCAGTTCAGAAAGCGGCTTTAGTCTCAGTCCATCTATTACGTTAGAAGCAATGGAAACAGCGATTTCTATACGCAATGGCAGCAGCATATTTCTGAGAGAACCACAACTGGCTGTTAGATTTTTGCTAGAGTTTTTTCGAGGCTATAAAACGGTCTATACCTACAACTAACCATTCTGTCAGGTCTGCTTCTCTAGAGGATACATCCTTTTTAAACGTAGAACGCAGAGGTAGATCTGATATAAATGTTCGGAAGCTATCCCAGTCAGTCATAGAGTATCGATGGAGAGGTACATCTGGGGACTTATTACATTTCGTTGTTATCTTAACTGATACAACTGAGTGATAGGAAAATCCCAGTGGAGACAGAACAGAAGCTGAACACAGTTCAGGGCTATTTGTTAGAAAGAGGTCTAGGAGAATTGCATACTGGCCGTCAGCATCGCGAACACGGGTGGATTCGTGAACAATCTGAGTGAGGTAATAAGCAATGGACAACTCATGACAGAACCTCATCCCATCATCGGTCTTTTTTGAGTGAGTTAACCATTCCACATTGTGAACATTGAAGTCCCCACAGACATGAATATTAGCTGAGGGATAAGCAGATAGGGGGTGGTCAATTTTCTCAGATATGCTTTTAAAGATGGTAACTCCGCTGTTGTCGGGGCGATAGAGATCAAATATAAATGCAGTAGTTTGAGCTAGTGCAACCCGGAAGCATATATAGGGTAAGTTAGGATCTTCTCTGAAGATGGTTCTACCACATAGAAAGCCATCTTTTATATAGGCTCATATTCCATCGTCTGTCAAATGCCAGTTTCACTTAGAAATAATATGTCTGGTTTAGTCTCTTGTAATGGGGTTTCAACCCGTGGAAGGTTAGAACGTAGACTCCTGATGTAAAAGAAGAAGACCTGGTAGTAGGACTCTACGTGAGAAGTTGGAGATCCGAGTTTAATCGTGTGTTTTTGATTGGGACTTTTCATTATGGTGTTTTGACATTTGTGGACTAAGCTGACAGTCCTGCCTGAAACAGGCAGAGAGGGAAAGTAAGAGAGAAATAGAAATGAAGATTTTATTTTGTAGCACATTAAAAGTTAAAGCCGTAACAATTGCCCACTAATATAGCATCGAGAGGTCTCATTAGAAGCTACTGCATGGTCCAGAATCCATTCACCAAATGGCAATACAGCAGCCCCAGTACTTTGCACCTGCTGATAGGACAGTCTCCTTAGTATTTAATCCAAGGTGCGGATCCTTGTCTATCAGGTGGATAACGTCAGCCCAGATAAAACGTTTACCTCTAGCACCCTTACTAGTGACATGTCTACAAGGCTATACACGCAAAATACTGCCAACCTAGAAAACAGCTTTTTCTTCTCCCTTTGTCAGAATAATCACTCATAAAAAATGAGCACTGAGGGACAAATAAAGAGAATCGAGAGTAATGGGAGCTGCCGATAACGCATGCACAATGCATTGTTTACTCTCCATTAAAAAGATTAAGTATTGTACTTAATAAAAATTCATTTGGTGTGTTTAAGAAGGAGTTAGGTGAAAGAGTGCCCGTCTCACCAACTGAAAATAAAAGCAATTGCAAAATATGTTATGCTATGAACTTGGAAACTATAAGCATAACATTTATAGATAAGAAAAATCTATGATTAAAAAAAAATAAATAAATAAAACATAAATAAATTAAAATATATATTCCAAAGTGAACCCGAAATTTATTATAGTCATAAATTGCCAAGAATAACAAGTGAAAAAATGTAAAACAAACCGCGCATAATCCTTGAATACTCTGCGGAATAACGAGTTTTTTTTTCTTAAGAATTCAGTTGAACAATAAATTTTGATTGTAAATTTCAACTAGCGGTTTTAATTTTATTTTTTTCTGATAACCCCGACTCTCTATTGTATATTGAGCAATTTTAAAAGTTGTTGTGTGGGGATTAATGTATATCTATATAAATACTGGTATTCATATTAGACTGAAGTTTACTATTACGTATATCAGGTAAACACATCTTTTTGATTTCAATTCTTCCTTTCTGATATATATATATATATATATATATATATATATATATATATATATATATATATATATATTAGTCTCCGCCCGAAAGCGCAGAACGCAAAATGTTTTAAATAATAATAACAAAGACTTTCGCTGGCGGTGACTACTATTGAGCGTTACCAGTTATACAGTCCTTTTGAAATTTTCATCTCTATTTTTCCCGTTACCCATTAAATATTTTTAATGAAACCTATATGAAATATGTTCCTTATTAAATAATAAAGATTTTCTATTCTGAAAGAAGTTTTAAAAAAAAATTATCTAAAAAAATATTTTTGTTTAAAAATTTCAGATTTTCTCATTATTCAGACATGTATGACAAAGAGAGAGCTGAAAAAAAGAGTCGTGGTGTGAGGAGAAATACACACTGAAAAAGAGAGAATATTCAGACCTGTAATAATACAAAGAGGGGGTTGCAAAAATGAGTTGTTGTGTGAGGAGAAATACAAATTGAAATAGAGAGGATGAGAGTTTGTATAAATACATGCTAAACCAGATTATTTTTTTTAAATCCAAATTAATCAATTAAATTAAATATAATCTTACAAAGACACGATACAAGTTAGAAAAGCATTTCATCCAAGGCATCAAAATTGTTAAACAAAATGTTTTTACTATAGGCTTTAAAAATAAGTTACAAGATTCAATCTGAAATTTATTTATCTTCGAAGTGGGCATTTATACATTTAACAAATTAAATTTTTATATTTTACTTTCTAAATTATATATATATATATATATATATATATATATATACATATATACATACATACATATATATATAATACGCTTTTTGTATATTCCAAATTCGATTATATTGCATTTTTGTATTGCTTATATAATTTTGTCATTTACTGTAATTTAGTTCAATTTCTCATCCCCTTGCATTAATGTTGCTAAAATAATTAACCCCTCTCCATGGAACATTTTCAGTTTTTTCAATTATTGTAAAACGTGCGGAAAGTAAAATCCAAGGCAATGCTCTTTCGTTGTAAAAATTCTCCAGAGATCTTCATGAGTTGTAATAATAGATTAGGAATGTTGATATGTGTAGACGTGTTGGAAAATTTTCTTTAAAAAACTGTAGTGCTTTTTAAAGAAAGCTACATAGTTAAAAAGAGGAAAATATAGAATTCTGCAGAGAAAAAACAAAAATGCAACGCAAAAGATTATTTTTGCTTTTTAAGGAAGCTGCCTTATTAAATTTATATTAATAATACCAATGAGTTATAAAAGTAGGTTTTGCGTTTTCCCTTCACCTAAAATGGTATTCGTTTTTACTTCTTTTTATATATTTTTCTGTTTTTCTTTTTATACGCATTTCTCTATCGCGTATCATCACTTCTCTCTAGCGTAAATTATCGATGCTTCACTTTTGTCTTTTTTCCCCTGATATATTAACTGCATATATATATATATATATATATATATATATATATATATATATATATGTATGTATATATATACATATATATATACATATATATATATAAACTGCGCATATATATATACATATATATAACTACTTAATTCACTCACATAAAATTAATATACGAAAGTGTAAATTTATGCGTAAACTTTAAGTATTTACTTCAAAACTGCTCAATACGTAGGTAGAGCTGGTTAGTAAGTTATAAGATATATATGGCGGTTAACCTACACTGAATATTCCGCGTTTAATCCACTTTAGGAGACTTCAGGCTAAGGCGCATAAGCCTGAAGAGCCCTAGAGTGGATGAAACGTGGACTATTCAGTGTAGCTTAATCGCCATGTATATTTTATAACTTACTCTCTCTCTCTCTCTCTCTATATATATATATATATATATATATATATATATATATATATATATATATATGTATATATATATATATATATATATATATCAGCAAATTATGCTGTTAAAAGTTATTAGCATGTTTCGGTAAAATAATTTATAGAAATTAGAGCCCTCTGTAGGCAGAGTTCTCAATCTCAAAGTTGGACAAGATATACAGTTTATTTGTTTTCACATTAGATTTCAAACTTTGCTTTCGTATAAGCTGATATACGAAAGCGAATTTTGCAATTTAATGTAACGACAAAAAATAAGTGTGCGTTTGCCGTACATTTGTATTGATCACTATTGTATTAACCCCGTTTATATTCCTTGGTTAATTAACCTCTTGAAAATAATAAACTACAATTATATATATATATATATATATATATATATATATATATATATTGTATCACAAATTAGTATACACCTCACATGTCTTAAAATATTAGAGTAAATGAATCCATGGGACAACACAGAAGAAATATTTTTTGACAAAATGAACAGTAGTTTTTGTAAGCATATATAACAAAGTTAATTTACTTTCCAATTCAAAAAACTGAAAATATTTATATTGAAAGCTAAATCTGTGGCAAGGGAAGTGAGTAAACCTCTTCAAAAATTGTCGATATGAACGTACAACATGTAAACTCTCAATAATTTGTGTGGTCATTATCATTATTTCAAACTGTCTTTACTGTCCTGGGCATGGAGTTTACCAGACCATCTCATGTAGCCACTAAAATGCTCTTTCACTCTTCAATTCTGACGTTGCAGAGCTGGAGGATATCTGCTATTTAGCGCACCTCCACCTTCTGTCTGAGGATACACCGAAGATATTCTATTGGGTTCAAGTCTGGAGATATGCTTATCCCAGTCCATCAACTTTTCTGTCAGCCTCCGCAATCAAGCAGTGGTTGTCTTGAATGTGTCTGATGGGTGATTATGCTGAGGCACTGCTCTGCGATCCAGTTTCTGGAGAGAAGGATCAAGCTCTGCTGAAGTCTTTGACAGTATATGCATGTATACACACACACACACACACACACACACACACACACACACACACACACACACACACACATATATATATATATATATATATATAAGAGCAAATACTTAATAAAACATGTTAAAAACACTTTGAAAAAGAATTAAAATCATATTTAATTTGAAAGGGAAACACTAAATAAATGGATAGTCCTTAATCCGCGGAGTTTCGAAGAAATACTTTACTTCTCATCAGGGTAGGAATCAGCAAAATGCGGGATATGATTTTGCATGCAGAAGTATTTGATTAAACAACAAGTAAGTCAAAGACCTTACTTGAAAACAAAAAAGTGAAGCAGAGGGATTATGGTAAAGAAAAAGGTGATTACACACGAATGGATAGTCTGGTGGAAGATAAAAAATCCAGTGACGGTAAACTCCAAATGTAAAACTTCAAAAAAGTTAAAAGAATTTCAAAAGTGAAGCATAGAGAATAGGATAAAGATAAAGGTGATTTCACTCTTTTTTTTTTTCATTTTTCTTAAACTTTTTCTTCTAGGGGGTGGGACATCCAACCAGATGTCTGACATTTACCCCTATTTTAGTGAGTCCAACCAAGAGATCTTTTCAGGATTCTAGCCGTCCCTTTCAGTGCAATCGTTTGTATGTCACTTGCACTTGGTTCACCGGGTATGCTTGCTATGTACTTTTTAAAGTTATTTTTCATAAGCCCAGTTGCTCCTATGATTACTGGTATAATTGAAACGTCTTTTAATTTCCAATTTCGTTTCATATCATACATAAGTCCTTGATACTTTGTTATCTTTTCCCTCTCAGCGCTGTTAAGCCCTGTATCATTGGGTACACTGACCTATTACGGTCGCTTTTTTTTTGGATCGTCTTGTGAAAGGTAAAGTATGCAATGACGGTAAAATCTAAAAATGTAAACCCAAGAAATTCAGTTAAATTTCCATTCGCACAACTAAAATCCAAGGAAATCGCGTAATTGGAAAATGACCCAAAATGAGAAATACAATTGAAACTGAAAGTTGAACTTTACAATCAAAATTTATTGTTCGACTGAATATTCCAAAATACAATTTACGAAGTCCTTATTCCGCAGAGTTTCAAATAATGCTATTCTTATTATTATTCTTATCAGAAAACATAAAGAAATGAGTAAATTATATTTGTAGCAATGCTAGGATTTGCTAGTTAAGGCATTAAGTGAAACCGCAATGTATTGTAGCTATAAATTGCCAAATAAAAGACTGAAACAATATTGGATATGTAAAAAACTAATATAAAAACAAACCACGCGTAATATTTCAGCTTGAATGAAATTTCTCTAGAGTTGATCCAACATGTAAAATAGTTCTTTAGCTAGAATGTATTCCAAAATAAGACCAGCGTGGCGATGCATATATAACCCGGTGGGAAAGTTTTCAAAAATCTCATTGGAAAGTTTACAAAACAGGTGATATAATGAATATATATATATATATATATATATATATATATATATATATATATACATACATGTATACATATATATGTATATATATATATATATATATTTCTAATAGGTAACTAATAATAATGTAGAAATAATAAGTTGATATGAAATTACCTAGATCTTATTAATGAATCTAAATATGTAATAATATGTTCAATAATACCTGAGAGGTATTGAACAAATACTTAAGATATATTAGAAAAAAAATAAAAGGATATAACAGTGGTAAACGATATGTGATTTTATTCTAGTATTTATTCTGTTATTTCATAGTAGCTGACTTCATGCATCTTCCATGAAATGAGGAATATATTTATTAAACAAATATATTTTGCAAAAGTTAGTATTTTGCTGGATAGCACACGAAATAGTATAGTTTATGTACTTGGAAAAGTGACAAAAATAACACTTATACATCCTGTATCCAAAATATTGCGAAGGGAGTAATAATCACTATTTGTTATGATAATTTGTTGAAGAGAGGAATATAAACACTGTTTATTCTTCACGTAAGAGCAACGGTTTCATGTCATTGTGAGATAAATGTCTGGATGCAAAGCTATCTCCTGAATTCTTATTGGAATATTCTACTTGAAATAATGTTAACGTTGCGTAGAAATACACTATATTAACCTGCTACCTTTAGACTGACATTTCTATTTTATTAACACACTAATAATTTAAAATATTATTGCAGGAAAGCTTACTCAACTGGCACAGTGTCTTAATAAACGATAACAAAATAAATATTTTTTTAATTTAAAAATTAATCACACTAGTTCATATTAACAAACGAACTTATATAAAATAACATGTTTTACCAGTTTTTTCAACAAAAACAAATTAAAAACAACGTTATGCACTAAGAAACTATTGCACGAGTTTATATAAAGGTGGTGCACTGCTTTTCACTTTGACCAAATGATATCGATTATTTTTTGTATCACGAAAGTAAATAATATCCGCTGACAAATATTTTCTGTTTTCATCTTTCCATAGAATCTCTTATTTTTTGCCAGTTTGTAACTTGTTTGTTTTCGGAGTCATAGCTTTGCGTAGGTCTCTTGCCTCAGGGTCAGTGTTTTTAATCCCCGCGCTTTTTGTCTGTCTTTAACTCTTTTATGTCTTCGGCAATTTCGCTTTTATTTTTGTTTTTCTTGGAAACTTTTTCACAACTTCGAATCAGTCTTGAATCAGAACTTTGCAAAAGTTTTCGTATGTGATTTTTTTCGTTTCTTGAAACCATGATTAATAATGATTAGATCAATGTCCACAGTCAACAGTAGGCATTATATACTACCTCCGCTCGGAAATAGTTGGTGCACAAATAATTTCAGTTTGGCCGGAAATACTTGGTGCATACAAGTTTCAAGTTTTATAAGGCAGTACTTTTGAAAGGAAATACAGGTTAACCAAATACTTATTTAAATTGACAATTTATTGTATGTACATTCTTACAATTAAATAAATGGTTAAATAAATATACTAAAAATCATGCAAAAAGCTAAAACAACTAACTATGTATTCAATTGTGCTAATTTACTTTTCAATTCTTCTGATATCAACATTGAAGTGCGAAGTTTTCCTTTTCTTTCTAAGCGTGCTTTTAACATGTGCTGAAGCCTGTAATTCTTGCCACCATCAGCCAAAATTATATGTTCCATTGTCCTCTGCAATGTCAGGAAAATGTTGTTCAACTTTGATTTTTCTAAATCTTGAAAGCTGGTTTCAACTGCTTCAATTAAGTCCTCAATATTCTTTGGATACTTTTGGTGTTAAATAGATGGTATTGTATTGAAGTAACCTAGGTTAAGCACATTCAGCTCCGGACTGTGTGCAGGCTCTTTACCCAGTTAAATATTTAGCCCTAATCTCTCCGATTCTTGTTTGACCATCAGTCCGTTGGATGTATGTGTAGCTTAGGAGTGTCTTGTTGAATTGTGATTCGTTGTGCAATGGATCCACTTGGCCATTTGTTCCATTTGGAAACAAGGACCTTTTCAACAAGGAATTCACGAATTTGAATTTTCGTGATTGTATCCATGACTTTAGTTTCGATTGTTCCAGCAGACCTGTTTCTCCTATTACGTTTAACCGCCTAAGAAATGGCCAAATTCCAATCTTCCTGTCAAAGTAACATTTGCGATGTGGCTCACAACGAGATCCAGCCACGGCAGCAAGAAACATTACGTTTGTAATGAAACACTTGCTTTTAGTGGTTCTTAAAGGGTTATGTTCGTCTTTGCCTACATAAAGTTTCCTTGCATTTTGCGTCATGTAAAACCGTTTCTCATCGATATATATGGCATCAAACATTTCTCTAAACGTTTCTCGATTTAAATCCAACTGCGAACGACAAAAATCAACGCGATATTTCATGTTTGCTATTGTGAGAAGCAGTTTTGCAGCATTTGAATGTACCCGAATTTCGCCATCTTTCATCCTTGCAATCAACGTTGTCTTAGGTATTCCACATGCTTGAGCGGTAGACCCCAAAGTGGTTCTTTTTCTCAAGGGAATGGTAGTTATTTTTGCCAAATGTGAAATATAGTCCTTTTTTCGGCCACAGAGAAACTTACGGCTCAAAGACTCCATTGGCACCGATATATCGGACGAACTGTCTAGTGCTCGTGACCAAATTCTGCCTACAGTATTTCTTCCTATACCGAATTTTGTGGCAATATATTCGATTGCACCTCGTTCTAGGATTCGCCCTTTAGACCTTTGTAGCAACGCCTTCAAAACTACTGTTCGTCTTCAATTTGTCAATTCTCTCTTATCACTTCTGTTTTCACCTTCCACATTGGCATCAACTACATTCTCATATTTATATAGCCACTGCGAGTATTTTTAAATTATGTAACAATCAACAAATTAATGTGCATAGATTAAACTCTAAATGACTTTTAGAACATAAACTGTTCTTTTTAAATTAAGCACGCTCTAAAGTACTACCAGTTACCGCCTAAAACATCGAAATGGTGCGTGAAAAAACCTAAAACGCGGACAGTTTTAATTCTGCACGAACTATTTCCGACCGGAGGAAGTATTTCTTTCTCATAAAGACGAGAAAGCTGTACTAGCATTATACCTCTGTGCCATCTAGCATATTATTTCTGATACTATTAAAACTATTTAAATAAAATTACGAGAAACATTCCAAAAGGGACCGTTTCTTATTCTGGATTTCTCCCATGTGGATCAAAGAGGATAGCGAATTGTATTCTGGTGATGACTGTAGTTATGCATTCATGACCTAAAGTTTTCATGTCTCTGTTAAAGATGTTTTCTAAGACATCAGCCCTCTCTTACACCATCGAATTCCTGGCAATATTAATTGACAATGGTGATGACCATGTAGAAAATTCTTTGGGTTAAAAAATAGAAAGCTTTATTTTTGAAAAAACCCTTATGCATGTATATATATATATATATATATATATATATATATATATATATATATATATATTCATGTGTGTATATATATATGCATGTGTGTATATATATATATATGCATGTGTGCATATATATATATATACGTGTATATATATATATATATATATATATTGTTTTATATTGTATATTTTGATTGTAAAGACCTAAAACATATGTACCATTTGCTTAAAAAAGCTTTTGGTCCTCAAACACTATCTACATCTCCTCTACTCTCAAGTGATGGAATTGCCCTTATAAAGGATCCTAACAAGATTCTCCTTCGTTGGACCGAGCATTATTCTGATCTCTTTGACAACCTCTCTAATGTTGGTGAGGACGTCATCAATGAATTTTTATCACAACAGAAGCTTATCCATGAAATGTCCGTCTTCCCATCTGAGAATGAAATTAGAGATGCAATCAAGGAAGTGAACGTTTGGAGAGCTCCAGGGCTTGATGGTATTCCTGTGGAAGTCTTCTTATATTGGGGTGATAAACTTGTTCATGAAATGCTTCATCTTATCACTGATGCCTGGAGGGGTGTTACCGTCCATCAGGATTGGGTTGATGCAATTCTTATATCACTGTACAAGGGAAAGGGGCCCAGGACCGACTGTGGAAGTTATCGTGGGATAAGTTTGTTGGAAGCAGTTGGCAAAGTATTTTCCAGAGTTCTACTCAATAGATTGTTAAAGTATATTTATCCATCTGCCATTCCAGAAAGCCAAAGTGCCTTTCGTTCGGGCAGAGGAACCGCGGATATGATCTTCTCTGCTCGGCAGTTGCAGGTGAAATGTACTGAGCACTGCATTCCGCTTTATCAGGTTTTTGTTGATTTGACTAGGGCTTTTGATACGGTGAACAGAAGTGTCCTATGGATAATTCCGGGGAGGTTGTGATGCCCACCTCAATTTCTACGATTACTCAGGGAGCTCCACACTAATATGAAGGCTCGACTGAACTTCAATGGATGCCTGTCGGAACCCATATCGGTTGACAATGGTATGAAGCAGGGTTATATCCTAGCACCTACACTTTTTTTAAATTTATTTTGCAACTATGCTATCATATGCCTTTAGGGAATGTTCTCTAGGTGTTTGTTTGCGTTTCAGAACCACAGGTAGGGCATTTGATCTTCGTCGTTTTCATGCTTCTACAAGGACCTTTCAGTACCTGGTTCGTGAATTGCTTTATGCGGATGACGCCGATCTAGTGGCCCAAGGTGAGAGAGATATGCATGGTATCATGGATCTATTTTTGGGGGCCTGTGCGTCTTTTGGGCTTACTATTAGTCTTAAGAAGACTAAGGTCATGTTCACACCTCCACCCGGTAGTTTGTATGTGGAACCAAATATTTTTGTCAACAACCAGAGACTTGCCGTGGTTGACACATTTGTGTATTTGGGTAGTACTCTCGCCAGAGATGGAACCCTGGATGCTGAGGTCAACTATAGGATACAGCGTGCCATTAAGGCTTTTGGTGGCTTTGAGTATGGTCTGACAGAGGTATAACTATTCATACAAAGATCAGTGCCTATAAATCTTGTATTTTACCATCCCTGCTTTACGCTTCTTAGGCCTGGACAACTTATGGTAGACACATAAAAGTCATGGAGAGAGTACACCAGAAATTCCTGAGACACATTCTGGGCATCAGGTGGAGCACTTTTATATCTGATGTGGATGTTCTCATGCGGGCTGGTGTACCCTGTATCGAGAAGTTGATTATACGCAACCAGATGAGTTAAGCTGGATATCTGACAAGGATGGATGACGATAAATTGCCAAAGCGCCTGTTCTATGGTGAAATTACACAAGGAAAGCGTCCACAACATAAACCGAGGAAACGCTTTAAGGATAACATCAAAGATAATCTTAAAGCTCTTGGTATTGACGTGTTCAGTTGGGAAAGTGCTTCCAATGATCGTAAAAAGTGGCGCTCCTTAGTCTATCATGGCTGTGATACTTTTGAGAAGAAAACATATGAGCATGCAAAAATGAAGCGTAATATCTTGAAGAAAATTATGTCAGATATATCAGATCTGTCGGAGGATTTCATGCAGAACCACACCTGTGATTTATGCGGTAAAATGATTTTATCCGGAGCTGGCCTGGCTAGTCACAAGCGTTCACATGGGGATCAATCTTTCTTTGATGGGGTGAACTTTGCAGGCCACAGATCTTCTGTTTGCTCTGTGGTCTGTAAATCAAGTGGAGGCCTAAAGCGTCATATGAGCGTCCGAAGTAGAGCAGCACCAGTTGGCACCCCTCAATCTCAGATTAAGTGTGACCTTTGTAACAGACAGTGTAAAAGCAGGGCTGGTCTGAAGAGCCACCTTCGTTCGCACAGAAAATAGGAATTGATGCATTCTTGATAACATCTCCACATGCATATATGTGTGTGTGTATAAGTGTATATATGTGTGCATAATTATAATATAAAAAAATATATATAGTTATTTTCAAAAATACATTAAAATAATTGAGTAATCAACAATAAAGCAAGGGAAAGATGGTCTTCTTCTGTCAAGTGACAATCACCATATATATATATATATATATATGTATATATATATATATATATATATATATATATATATATTCGAAAAATTACGTGAAGTTTTATCGCATCAGGTCAGTATTTGCAATCGACGATGGAAAAGTCTTAATAGCCTCCACAGAAAAGGGTTGATCGTTTTGTCTTCACGAAAACATAAGTAAATGCCCCATTTAGTGTTCTGCGAATACAACGTGTTGCTCTTAGTTGATTGGTAATTGTTCAGGTATCAGTAATTCTTTTTTATTTCTGAATTCATTGCTCGAGTTTTTGCTTTTGTTCTTGTTGGCGTTGTCTTATTCTCTTTAGTGTGAAATCAATATTTCTCCAGTTTTCTGGGGTATTTTTAATATATGTTTGGAGTTCTTGTTGTTGTTTAATATGGTGCTTTTGTAGTTTCTGTTGCAGTAATCTCTTCTAATTTTTTTGTTGGTGATTAATCTGGACCTTTATCGTCTAAAGTAAATTAGACTTGAAATCTTTCTCAAAAACGGAATTTAGTTATACAAAAATAATCATCGCTGCAATTTTACTAAATACTGTTTACTGTTGTACATCGAACAAATTATAATTTTTATTTAATCACTGATAGGGTGGAAAACTATTTTATGAGAGAAAATCTTACAGATTTTTTATTCTCAGCGTAAATTCAATTATGTTTCAAATTCCGGTTTAAAAACTAGTTATATAGTGTGTGACATAAGCTATTTTTAAGGCGACTGTTGAAGAATTTATGCGAAATGTATATTTTCCTAAAGTTGAAGGACTATCTGTAACGAAAAAGTGTAAGGAAAAATTCAAGATGGCGCCCGACTCTCTCTTTAACACGGTAAGATATCCTCAACACGGCACAAGAAGCAACAGCCACACGATTCCCCAGCCAACTCAATCGTCACTCCCCCACGTCTTTCCCCTCACCCGCTTTTATCGTCGTTCTAGGCCGGCTAAATTTGCATATTCCGAGAATTCGTGTGACTTTGCGAGACAGCATACTTTACAAAAGACGGCGGCCGCCATCTTGGTCTTTTGGTCAGCACGATTACAATGTGATGGCACCAGAGTGACGCTCAGTGATAGCCCATACTCAGATACCAGGTTTTTTAGCGTGTCTAGCCTTCTCCGTATTAACATTTCGCTTGCTGCCTTGGTACGGATTCGTGTCCGTCCTGAAAGTGTGTCAGACACCCAGTGGTAGACGCAGAGAGAATCTGTGTACAAGGTCAACTTCTTAGACTGCCACTGCAGGGCCAGATTTACCCCCTTTACAATAGCGTCCAGCTCTGCCAGGTTGATATGCTGAGAATCTGTTACGGGCCGCAGCCAACACGCATCCTGGAACACGTTTCCTCCTTGCTCCAACGATACTCCCAACGCCAAAGAACTGGAATCAACCCACACACCTACGTTGTCTCCGTTAACACACCACCGCCCACAGGCAGGGTCCTTCTTGTTCACTCTCTCCAGTGTCTCTTTAATCATCAGAGTTAATAGGACATCATCGGATATGTCATCCCAACCCGCGGTTGTTAAATTTGCTCTGCGTTTAATCACACCAACAGCTGCGCGGAGCCAGCCACAGACCGTTAAGTGACCAACAAGTTTTCCACACCAAGAAAAAACGGTCCGCCTTGTAACGAGGTTGGGGATGCTTGGAATTTCACTGCCACGCCTCCATTGTAGGGTACCATCTTCTTCATAAACATCCAATCCCAATACACGTGCTCCTTCCCTTAAACGTTCGGGATTCTTGCATTCCAGACCAAACTGAGCCAACTTTTCTTTGACACACGACGCAGACTGTACATCTTCATTGACGTATACGTCATCAATGTAAGCTGACGTTGAGTCCCTCATGGGCTTTTCTTGGGACAATACTGTGTTGACAATAGTCTTCATGATCTGTGGTGCCACATTTAGGCCAAAGCCAAGGCGTGTAAGGCAGTACCTCTGGCCCTGGAACAAAACTGTCTGGAACGGCCACAACGTCTCATCAACTCGCACCTGTAAATAGGCTTTTCGCAAATCCAATATCGAGACATTAGTGCCTTTCTGACGCCATTCCCTCAACTTACTGGCGCATACGTCAGCATCGGCAGTGTAGGCTTCAATATGCTTGTTAAGCTCCCTATAGTCCAGCACGGGCCGTACTTTCGACTTTTTATGCTGGACTACTGCCATCAAGGGTATTAGACCCTTGGGAGGCCCAAGCTTGTCCTCAGGGTAGGGGATTAACCAGCCATCTTGGATCCACGCCTTTAGTTCCCTTTCGTATTCTGCTCGGGCCTCACTGTGTATAGGGTACTCTGCAACCCCATTCTTGAGTTTAGTCGGTGCCATTCCCTCGATCCACTTCCAAGATGCAATCCAGGCCCTCTTGCGCGAGTCGTAGTCCACTGTAAAATCCGGCCGATCGATATGGAGCGCTGCACACACTGGGGCCTCTAAGAATCGCACCTTTCCATCCCGATGAATTGCGACTCCCCCCAGCGCCTTGATGGCATCGTACTTGAGCAACAGGTCAAACCCCAGGAGATTTCCTTGGGTCACGAGCACATTGATCTTAGTGGCTGCACCGGTGTCCGTGTAGATCTTGACAGTTCCAGCTCCACAGCATGTCTGGGTCTCGCCTCCTATCGTGGTGACTTTGATCTTCCTCTTAGTCCAACTTGGACACAGCCTGGTGCTCACTATAGTATGCGAACAGCCTGAGTCGAGAAGTGCTGAGCAGGGTATCCTGTTTACGTAGACAGGCATTACTGGTTGCGCCTTGTTCAAATTTTGCTCGGGGAGCAGGGCGGCGCTGACGTCCTCTCCCCTGAAACGTTTCCCGCACAGTTTTGGGCTAAATGCCCCAAACCGCCACACTTAAAACAGCGCACACGCCCCCTGTTGGTGCAATTCCTTGCAAAATGTCCGCGTCGGCCGCAGCGAAAACATTTCCCATTGCTTGCAGGATTCTGATTCGGAATCTCCCGAGCGCCAATCTGGCCTGTCTATGTCGCCATCACAACTGGTTCCCCCAGGTCCTCCTCATCTTTGATGATGGCTCGAGCACGTTCCATCAAGTGTTCCATGGTCGTTGTTGAAACGCTGGTTGAGGCTCTCAGTAGCTGCTTCACCCGAGTGGGAAGGCCCGCCACAAACGCGTATGCGAACGTCCGCTCCGACACACCTCCACCGAACAGAACTGCGAGTTTCTTTAACTCAGCGAAGAAAACGTCCACGCTTTCCTCCGGTAGAAGTTTTCGGGAAGCAAATTTTTCATAGGCCGTACAAGGATTCATGGCAAATGCCTTGTACTGCGCAGCTTTAATTGCGGTGACATCTCCCTTTTCGGCAGCACTGAGTTGCTGATATACACTCAAAGCAGCCCCAGCCAATCTCAGGGGAATCACAGTGTGTACCCTTTTCACCTCACAAAGGTCGCACGTCAGCTCGACCCTTTCAACCCAGTCGACGATGGACGTGGACCCGTCAAACTCGGGTATGGGCTTTAAGTCAAATTTCGACTCGGTCATAGTCCTAGAGGTTAAATGACCGAAATAGCTTGTAACGAAAAAGTGTAAGGAAAATTCAAGATGGCGCCCGACTCTCTCTTTAACACGGTAAGATATCCTCAACACGGCACAAGAAGCAACAGCCACACGATTCCCCAGCCAACTCAATCGTCACTCCCCCACGTCTTTCCCCTCACCCGCTTTTATCGTCGTTCTAGGCCGGCTAAATTTGCATATTCCGAGAATTCGTGTGACTTTGCGAAGCATCATACTTTACAAAAGACGGCGGCCGCCATCTTGGTCTTTCTTTTCTATTTTTGGTCGGTAACGCTGAGCTGGTCTCGAGGTAAGTCTTTTCCCCCTCATTCGTCTCTCCCACGTACCCACACAACACGCAAACACGCGGGCGCTTATCTCCTGGATGCACGTTACACTATCTGGTTAGATAAGTATCGCACTTTATTTTAAAATAACATTTTGGGTTATTCCTTCGAAAATAAAAAAAAACCGGGGGTTTTGTTGATGGTCATGCGAGCTTGTAAGTATTTTTTTTATGAATTCAAGTTCGTTGAACCCGGATTCGGAGTAGATCGGAAATGTTAATCAGAAAGATTTGTACACGTGTGTAATGATGCTGGTCTCAATCTTTTCTACAAATAATATTACGGCTTGTGTTCCTCAGAATCGTCTGATTATTCCCTGCTTTCTTTCCACCAGCTCCTGCTACTCGTTCATACTTTGCATATAATACAACTACATGTAATACAAATAACTTCGTTTCAACAACCTCAGGGTTGTGGATCTATTTTCATGCTCACTACTTTCCTTCTACCTACAACCGCCAGTGTTTATATTCTACTTTTTTTTATTAATGCTATTTTTTTAATTAGTTATATCTTTCTACACTTATTTGTATTGTTTGGGGTTATTTTGTAGTTGCGTTTATTCGCTGTGTGCTTGTTAAATAGCCACAAAAATGTCATTAATTCACACACAAATACTCTCTCACACACCTACACGCATATATATATATATATATATATATATATATATATATATATATATATTAGTGTTGGGACGATTAATCGGAACCGGGAATCGGAAGAATCTGAGCTTTTGGGGGATATCGGAATGGGAAAAAATAGCCTATTTTCCGATGCAAAAACCGGTTCCTTAAATTATCTTTTTTTTATTTGATTTTGGTTAAAGAAACATCTACCACTGGTTATAGTAATAATTAAATAATAAATATTTATTGATATAAACTTTCAGTAAGACAAAAATCCCCATATCACCCCCTCGTAAATGAGTTTTTACGTTTGAGAAAATATTAGCCCATTTTAGATGTGTTTTCTAATGGCACTCGGGGCAGAAAACATTTTTATAGTTAAACATTTGGAGATTTATAAAGAATCGGAATCGGTAATTGTATCGGAATCGGGAATTTAGTACGGAATCGATGATTTCATCAGGATCAGGAAAAGTAATAGAATCATATCTATATATATATATATATATATATATATATATATATATATATATATATATATATATATATATATATATATCTGTGTGTGTTTGAGGGTGTGTGTGGTTTAAAAATCTAGCAACTTACAAACATAAATTTCTAGGGGCCACGCTATATACTTTTTTTAAGCATTGTTTTTTTTAAGTTTATAAAAGCAAAAAAAAAATGCCCACATATACAGAAATAGAAACAAACTTTCATATAAAAAACAGGACTTCTCTTACAATGCAAACATAAAAAAATGACAATTGCAAAGAGCACACAGTGAACCGTTATTAATTAAGATTTATTTTACTCCGATATAGTAATTGTTTTACAAATTTATCTCTAATGACCAGCTGGATTGATGAAATTGATTAAACTTGATTCCACTAACAGACAGTGTAATTTATAGTTTTTCAATAATATAATTGTAATTACAATATAATACGCGAACTTATATATTGCCCTTATCGAATTAAAAAGGTACCCCTGCAAACAAGAAAGGTTTGGTGCAAAAAAAGCAATATGAGGTCTATCGATAAGGCAGGAGGTTGTTCGAAACATTTATTCTGTTTACAACAAAATTGAAGTATGATACTTGACTATTGCATTTTTTTTATAAGATAAGACTCCTTTATAAATGTATGTTTTCGATTAGCGTAAATTAAACTATGCTATTTATTTTGTAACTTTAAGCTTTAATTCCAGCCCGCATAACAAATAATTTATTAAAATCAACAATAAGTTATTTACAGTGCAGTATAGTCTACAATATTTTATGGTCAAATTACTGAAGGAAGGCTTGCGATTGGTTCAGACAATGAATCGAGTTGATTTTTTGCAACATTTTCGATGAAAAAATGTATGGCGTGGAACATTCGTTTATCCTCATTCAATTCCGGGCAACCCCGGATCTCTCGCTTTGTACTATATACATATATATATATATATATATATATATATATATATATATATATATATATATATATATATATATATATATATTACTCCTCACTTTTTGCGTTGTGATTTATTAGTTAATGTTTTGCGTTGTTATTTCAAGTAATATACATAGTTAAATTACATACACGTATGCAACTAATGATCAGCACATATGTAAGCATGCAGTAAACAAATCTAATATTAATTTGCTCATTGGGTTCACTGGTTGGATAACATCGTTGGGCTATTATAAGATCTTATTTTTAGGATATCAACCTGACTACTTATCAGTTAGATGATTAAACCACTTGGTGCGACGTGTAGGAAAATTCAACAGACAGCCTTTGTCGAGGTTGGTCAATAAGCTTTTTTGTATGTGAAATGATGGGCTATGTGGGAGAGTACACGCATGTAAGTTACTCAGTTTAAGCATTCTGAGTTCGTATATGTTCGACAAAATATCCATAGTAGGACGAATCTCGAGTCTAGGTCGAGGCATTTCGTCATGTGGCTTTCATTATATGTGTGGCCTGTGGGATAAATACTTATGTATATGTCTGTGCGTATACATATATATTATCCAACATAATAGATATGCGTCTCTCTCTTCGTGTATATATATATATATATATATATATATATATATATATATATATATTGTTTTAACAAAAACAAAGATGTCAAACAATGTGTTGATAGCAACAAATAGTGTATTTCATCGTTAGTTATAATTGTTTCAAGACTATTCGGACAAACATTATACCGTTCGAGAATTTTTACAAGAACAGATTTTCTTCAGATTTATTGAATAAAACACACTTTAAAAATATAACAATATGAAAACCATTTCCCTTATAAGGAAAAGAAAACAGGCGAAAATATTTTACCTATATAGTATCCTTGCAAAGTATTTTTAAAACATTTATATATTCACTTATTTTCGTATCTCCATTTGAAAAAATCAAACAAAATATCATACAATATTTCCACTAATTAAATAAGTCCATTTTATATGTTTTATTAATACTATTCATTGATTTCTAAATTTTAATTTGTTTAGGGAATTATTTTTTAATCCGGAGTAATCATCAAAGTTAAATTGTTACAATTCTATGAAATTTTCGTATCTGGAATTTTCTTTGTTTATTTACAAAAATATCGGCTAACCTATTTATGTGATTTAAGAAAAGTATTTGTTTAAAACTTATTCAATAATGAAAAACAAAAGTTTAACATTATTTTATATTTAGTTCTTTCTCCCTCTTCATTAAAAATTAAGGATTTCAATCTATTTTTTTTATTTTTTATGTTCTTTCGTGCATTTCTATTAAGATTTTGATTATCGGATATTTTAGATGTAGAAAGGGAGATAACTCTGTAAGCCCAACATTTAAAGGTTTAGTTGAAATTATACGTTACCAAAATCATAATATGCATTCATAACGAGGAAAGGGAAGTAACTAAAGCCGTTCGATGTTTCTAGGTTAATTAAATTCCTAGTATGCATTTATGATTTATTTATTAATTAAACAACTCCAATTAAAACTAGGCTTACCTATTCAAAATATAAGTTTGTGATGCATATCTTAACCATGATACTAATTTTATTACCATGGATTTAATCTATGTTTGCCATCCAACTATAATTTTCTGAGGTTATGTGTGACTTTAATACAAAATAACTATTCGGGAATTCAGTTCTTAAATACTTATCTAATAATAATAATAATAATAATAATAATAATAATAATAATAATAATAATAATACATATCCCATAAATAAGTATTTTAATAATAAATCTAATCTTTAGCTCCATGTACGTTTTACTCCAATGAAAGTGGGGGTTCAACTTAGTTTTTAGATTTAATCGTTTAGAACAACAGTATTACTTAAAAAGCTAGGATTTTTCAAGTTTTACTGATCTAAAAACTGAATCAAATAATCTCCATTTTTTTATAACTAATATTTCTTGTTGAATTCATATTGCTAATTTTTTATTTCATCATCAGTAGGACTAAAATTGTGTTCCCAGTTTTGAAACAATATTGTTAATCTGTGTTAATCCCTTTTATAGATCTAAATCTCTTATCCAATAATCCATTTTCTTTATTTCTAAAGATATGTTTCTAGTGTAGAATATTAGATTCCAGGTTTTCTTGCTAATGTTAAATCATTCATCACATCTAATTAACATCATTCTTAGCTATTTAACTCTATATTAAGTTTGGCCTGGCACCCAAGAACTTTTATTTTTCCCTGAATGTTTTTTTTTTCTCTCAGCTACATTAAGACGTGATAAGAAAAATCTATTCCCATGAAGCCATCGCTATATAGCATCCAGCCTTTATTTAATATTTGTTCTTGAGAATTCATGATGTAGAAGTAAAAACAGATTGCACCTTCTTGATTTCCCAGGTCTATTACTATTACCCTTATCTACTGTTGCCCATTTCAATTTAAAATCTTTTTTGTTTCTATGAAGTTCCCTGAACCACTCACCTAATGCAGGTACACACACACACACACACACACACACACACACATACACACACACACACATACACACACATACATATATATATATATATATATGCGTGTGTGTATGTGTGTGTGCGTGTGTGTGTGCGTGTGTGTGTGCGTTTACAAACATATCATAAAACTAGTACGTGAGGTCGGACATCATATTTATTGAATTTCTTCAGTTTTTACACCGGTATCTAGCTAGTATATTCATGCATATAGTGTTTTAATCTAGAAATACGTATTTCTTAGAAGCAGCATAGTTGAACCGAATTAAATATTTGTCCCCTTGTTTTCCTTTATTTCCCTCCCTCTATCCCCTCTCTCTCCGCATATATTATGTATATATATATATATATATATATATATATATATATATATATATATATATATACACACATATATATGTATATATATATGTGTGTGTGTGTGTGTGTGTTCTTTCTAACCATTAAATTTCGAAAGAGATGTTTGCAAACAAAAGAACGGTAACAACAAAAAAGGACCGAAGAAATGAGCAGAATAACATATAAAAAAGTATACAAAGAATTAAGAACTGTAGAAATACAAATCATTAAGTAAGAAAATACAATCTAAGTTGCAGGGAAAACAAGACAAAGTTTATGCAACAGCGTTCATTAAGAATAATAAAGGTAACTAATTAGAAGAGATGGTTTAATCAATTTCCGAACTGAAAAAAGAAGTATTTCAAAACAATGAAAATTGCCGACGTCCCTTTAGTAGCTTGATGTAAATTAGTTCTGTGTGTGTGTGTGTGTTTATTTTTACTTTTTACTATATATATAAAGGGCGTGGGCGTAAGGGCATGTTTAAACTTGTTTTCTAAAAATACGTTCATGTAATTGCAGATATATTTCTTCAAATTATTTTATTATTGTTCTTTTTGTTTTAATTTGCAGCGTGAAGCAAATATGGAAGGATTGTAAAACAATTTAATTCTAAAAAAGTACAAAACAATTTTTAATAACATTCGTGTCTTTCAAAATAAGATTGAGTTGCTTATTTTACAATATTACAAATTTTATAGAGTTAATGAAAATAATTATAGATAAAAGATCATTACGTTTCTGATTTTTTAATATAAGGGTTCGTTATTCGTATATTTTCGATTAGTCTGACTACTCTTCTAGTCTTGAGTGTCATTACTAGAATGTTACAGTTTATGCAATCTCCGACTTTCTTCAGGTGTATCTTGTCCAACTCCGCAATGTTTCTGCCGGACTTAAGAAT
>NC_136483.1:96540617-96588117 GCF_053919585.1 Euprymna scolopes | reverse complement strand
ATATGTATATATGTATATATATATATATACATATATACACTTATACACACACAAATATGCACATATACACACATATATAGACACAGATATATAGCACTACCACTTATTTTGTGCTTCCTTTTTAAAATTAAATATGTTTTAAACTCTTTTTCAAAGTGTTCTAAACATGCTTTATAAACTACTTCTTATATATATATATATATATATATATATATATATATACCTACTTCATTTACTCACATAAAATTAATATACGAATGTATAAATTTATGCGTCAACTTTAAGTATTTACTTCAAAAGTGCTCAATACGTAGGTAGAGCTAGTTAGTAAGTTATAAAATATATATGGCGATTAAGCTACACTGAATATTGCGTTGCATAAGCCTGAAGAGTCCTAGAGTGGATGAAACGTGGAATATTCAGTGTAGCTTAATCGCCATATATATTTCATAACTTACTATATATATATATATATATATATATATATATATATATATATATATATATATATATATATGATTAAAATCGCAACATAGGATATTAAGGCCATTCAAGTGTTTTACTAAGTAGTTATATATATATATATATATATATATATATATATATATATATATGTGTGTATGTATATATGTGGTGAAAATTATCAATTATTCAGACTGGAAAAGCATAAACATTATTCATGTTTTTATTGCATTAGTCGCAATAGAAAATGTGTCATTAATTATTTAAAATTTGATTTGATACGCCATGTGTGTTTTAAAAAAATGCAAGTGTATCGATGAATAAATTTTAACTCCATTTTTACCGATTTTTACTATTCAAAATTAACCTGTACTTTAAGACACATGGTTATCATCAAACTAGATTAAGTATGCCGATTGTCTGAAAAAATCCTTCATTAACAGATTAAACTCAGGAACATGTTCAATGCCAATGTTCTTATAATCCTTATATATTGTCTACGATGTCACATTATCTAACGCGTCTTTTTTAATTAAAAATGTGGTCGGTAAATTTTCATATATGTTAACATATCGCTTAAATATACGTTTTTACGGCCTTTAAGTGCGAGGAGGAAGGGTGAATATATAACATAATATAACACGGACAAACAAGCAAAGTAATTTATACCTCTACAATCTTACACGCTCAATTCACCCAACATGCTTCGGTAATTATTTGAATTGTAGCGATGCATAATTAATTTCATGCCCTGGTGTACATGGCTAAGCTCCACTGAAGCAAGGGACAGGCGCAACGGCTAACCCAGTTGAGAAACTAATAAACTCCAACTGTACATGGGATGAGGATGTGATTTACTTAAAGTACTCACACAAGTACACAATTTGAAAATATTACATTTAGCGTAAACATTTATCGTTGTATTGTCGTATATGAAGTGTGGATAGTTCAATTGTTTGAAATAATATATATTTAAAGTTTAATTGTTGTTAGTAGCTTCCAAGGAGATAAGTAGAAATAATTGCCCGATTAAGCGAATAGATAGGATAACTATTTCATCGTATGATTAGTAAAACGCGAATCAGCCGCGTTCTTCAATTCCCTTCTGGGATGTTGATGCTGATTCTGATGCTGCTGCTTTTGTTGCTAGTTCTGATTATGATGATGATGATGTCGACGACGACGACGACGACGACGACGACGACGACGACGACGACGACGGCGACTATATTGATGATGAATGTGGCGGTGAATATGATCAGTCGTTTCTTAGTCTTCCGGAAAACTACATACATCCAGATCATATGATCGATGAAATGAAAGAATACTGTGTAAGACAGGGGCAACATCCTATTTAAACGGTAAACAGAAATGCTTATATTTCTGGGTAATGGTACAATGATAAAATCCATTCTCCTTAGTTGAGTTGATAAAAGACATCATTTTACAAAACTATACGTCAGATCTAGATAGAAAAAGGAAAGATAATGATGAAACTAATTTTTTTTTTCAGATTCGATCAAGAAAAATAGCCGTGAAAAAGAAGAAATCTTGCATTTCTTTTAATTGGGGTCGCAACGAAGAAAGTAGTCAGTCACCAAATGAAAATACAAACTTCTTAACAACTCTAATGATTATATTCGTACGAACGAAAAAGAAAAAAAGAAATGAAATGACTGTGAAAAGTGGGTTAATTGTTCTAATCTTATGTACTGAAATATATAAATAAGTAAGCTTAACAAGACCTAACATATAGAATCTTACACATGCGTTGTAATAACAGACTGACATCATCTGCGCATATATTTTAATCTATGGCATAATAATACGAACGAAAACAACACTCCCGCAAATTGAAAATAATCGTAAAGTTTGTGGAATTAGTTGTAAATAACAATGCTTTGATTCTTTCTATTGTAAATGGCGTTAAAAGTTCGGTATTAAAATATTTCACGTTCCCAATCTACTTGCCTCCCCACAATTGCAAAGTAAGAAACAAGGTCGTTTTTAACTATGATGGAAAATCCAGTCTTCCCAAAAGAAACACTTTGAATAGGAACGAATATAAAAATTGCCTGTCATGAGCATGTTTTCTCTTCACTTACGGAAGACAGAAAAGAAGAAGTGAACAGATACTTTACTGTGATCTTGCCCGATGTTGCACTGTTTCGATCTTGATTGCAAAGACCCATGGCGTAAAAGATAAAGGACTTGCTAAAATTCACTAGTAATTTTACACATACTGGGGGTTAAATCCACAGTGCGTGCGACACACAGAATGCAATTAATCTTGAAAAGGGTTGTCGACACTCAGAATGCAATTGATAATTATTAGAATTTTTACTCTTTCATATCTGATGAAAGGTTATCATGAATCCTCGTTGATTAGATAAAGGGTTCTTTTTAAAACTCCGTGTTCGAGAGAACGATTCCGGAGTCCGACAGAAAAATTTCCGATAAGACCAAAATACAACAGAAGATGATCGGAGGTTACAACGACTGTAACTTTGCGAAAATAATACTTTAGATGAGAACAGTAGTCAGAAGAATTTAAATAATACAAATAATAGATCCTAATCACAGAAATTTCGAAACATATTTATTTTAAGGTAAAACATACCATTATTATTTCCAGATTTGAGATTTTTTAACCCTGAAGCCTTTCAACCTAAGTCCTTTGCCATAAGATTCGTATGCGCAACAGCGTTTATATATTATTTGAATAAGACCGAACGTAGTGTCATTATTAATTGTTGAGGTTTTGCATTTTTATGTTTATAGTTTAAACATAAATCATTAAAAAATAAAATTTCACAAAGAAATGAAAACCAAAATTCACTTTTTAAAGTATATTTCTTTTAAGCTCTCATTGCATGTTTAAAAAAAAAACATAAATTGGATAAAAGAGGTAAATAAGGGGTGGAGCAGAAAAAAAAACATAGTGAGATGTTTTTCAGCCAACCTTTTTCAAGATTAACGTTGGCAACGTGGGGGGTATCGTTTAAAAACGTAGTCAAAAGACCATAAATTATTAGCGAGGGTAAACAAAAGTGTATGGAGAATAGGAGTAAAGCAAACAATCTTAACGAATACCCATAAGTATCAAATAATGCATGTATATAATATATATATATATATATATATATATATATATATATATATATATTTACAGAGAGACGGTTGGCGTAACTTAATTGATACCGCCTCAAGAATGTTGAAGTGAATTCTTGAGCGCGCTCTGTGTAATCTCGAGAAAGTTTCAGTGTATCCGCCAGTGCAGATCTGGCACTGTAATAAATGTCCGCCGATGGTCGACTTATGAGACTGTAAATGCCCGGATGTTGGTTATTTTTTGTGCCTATGTATCGAAGGGGCGAAAGTTGGGAAATTCTAACCTCCAAACGTTGAATGGTATAGCCCATGTAGTCAGCTTCACACTGGCCGTTAAATCGATAAACAACCATGTTATATTGAGTGGTAGGAATACCATCCTTTCGAAAAGAAATTTCACAAACACCGCCTGAACCTTGGTCGCAAAATAGCAACGTGAAATGGTTGTAGCCATTTCATGTGAAAACTCCTGGCTTAATTAGAGCTTAGGAGAAATATACTTTAGAAGTGTTATTTGTTGGTTTGTTTTTTTCTTTGTGGAATTTTCTTCCTTAATGTTTTATGTTTAAACTATAAAAAAATCAACCCCTCAACGGTTTATAATGGCACTACGCTCGGTGTTATTCAAATGGTTTATAAAATTATGCACCCGTTAATATATATATATATATATATATATATAATATATAAAGCTGAATGTCTGTGTGTGTGTGTCTGTGTGTGTGTCTGGTCACGAATAGGCTCCTATATGGGTGACTATTTAAAAAAAACTGATTACATATAATGATAGAACATCTATCGAGACATAGGGATGGGTGTGTTTGATCCTGCAGAACGGTGGTTCATTAAAATTGTAGGGTCTGCATTCGCGCCTGATTCACAATGTATTGAAATAAAAAAATATAAAAATTAAAAAAAAAACATTTACAAGTGTTTTTGATATAGATGTACATAATAATACTTTGATAATTATGTGTTAACTTAAATAGGGATAATATAATAAAATTGTGGGGTCTGCGTTCGCGCTGGCCTCCATAGAATGGGAATAGGCGCAAACTTTTATAAAGACATTTCATATCTATCTGCGTTAGTATACTTTGATAATTATGTTTCAGTTTGAAGAAATATGGTATAATAAAATTATGGGGTGTTCGTTCGCGCCTGACCTCCATAGTATGGAAATATGTCACAAAGTTTAACAAGGTGTTTCTTATACAGATCCACAGAATATTGTGATAAGTGTTTCAGTGTGAACAGGTATTGTATAATAAATTATTGGATTTATCTATATTATTTTTACTTTCATAATATTTTGCTTTGGTTTTGATACCCCCAAATTCGAAGCTATGTGTCTTTACAGCCCTTCCTTTTCATAACCTATCATACTTTAATAAATCAGAGTCCATTTTCTGTAGGCTGTTTTTGAACCCAGTCAACTACGGGTACTTTTGCTTGTTTATATATATATTTTATATATATATTTTGCTTGTTTATATATATATGTATATATATATGTATATATATATATATATATATATATATATATATATATATATATATATATATATATATACGGCGTGCGTGTGTATACGATGTCCTCTCTAGACTTATTTCGTATTTCGAATACTTTCACTCATAGTACTCGCATGGAACTCTATCCCTATCAAGTCGTATGTTGAAATGTATTTATGCACCCTTCCACGTACTTCTTGAATGCGCCATGGAAGCCTTCTTTTTGTTAGTGTATCAATGAAACTCCTTCACTCCTTTGTCATATTCTAAATTGTCTCATATCGATAACCCCTTAGGTATTCCTTGCTTAATGAATAACCTAAAGTCACAGGAAGCAAGTTGGAATTTTAACGAAAGTGAGAAGCTTTCTTTATGCCGATATCGGTCAAATCGGCTGGGACAAGGATAGAGTTGACGACTAGTGCATTGGTAGAAATACCACTGATTTGCAGTGAAAAGTGCTGGCCTCTTCTTTGTGAACCTTTTGTAAAATCTAAACATATTATCTCATTTTAACTGTCTGTCTAATAGGAATCCAGTATATGTAGATTATGCCCGCGCTGTCAAAAATATGGATCATTATAAGTTTCGGTGTGGATTTTTATTGCCTGGCTTTCTTGCCTCTACGGGGGGCAGCATGTATCCACTTGGAAGTCTGTCTCTTGATATCTGAGTCATAGCAGTAGACTCAGCATTCATCGCAGGTCACCAGAGTATAAAAAACTGCGGCGTTTGAATTGATTAGCCTGACCATCTCCAGCTGCTGCCATGACAACGTCTTTCTTTCTTCTCTTATCTGAGCATTCTTGAGACAAAATTTGTGCCAATTTTCCGCATTTTCAGTCCCTTGCGAATAAGTGTGTGAGGAGTATCCACGCTAACATCAAACTGTTTTCTTATTGCATCTAAAGACACACGATTGTCCTTATCCATGGAATTCTTAATTTGGGCAATCAACTCGGGTGTTCTGATTTCCTTACTCCCTCCACACCTCTTATCATCTCTCAAAGGCTCCCTATTTTCTTTGAAACTCTTTGCGACTTAACAACTGATGCCTGATTCATAAAAGATTATACAAACGCACAAAACATTCCAAACGGTGCTAAGGAATGTTGTTCAAGTGTAAAACAATATTTTATTGAATAAGTCTCTTCTCGCCAGATTGCATTTTTGAATGTCAACAGCTGTGACAATCGGACTTAAGTAGAATGTATTTCGAGTCTTGCAGTAGGTGCTTATTTGAATCTGAAATCACAAAAACTTAGTCAGTCATATCATAAGATGTCGAGGTTTGATATACAGTGTCGAGATTTGATATACAGTGTCCTGAGATTTGGGAAAATCTGTGTGATCGGTTTTTGGCCAGGAATTTGACGATTAAGGGGTCAAAGTTCAACGATTTGACCTTTGAGAACTCTACAAAACTCCTCCGACAATTTAGGGTCTACGCACTTGAAATTTTAGATATATGTTCTTTGGACATGGATTAAACTTAATAACTTGATTTGAGCCCCAAACCATATATGTTAAGGGTTCATAATAGGGGTCAAAGTTAAAAAAAATGACTTCTGCGGTCTCTTCAAAATTACTCAAACAATTTCTGGTCTAAATATTTGAAATTTTACATAAAGGGTATTCAGAGATAGGGCAAGCTTTTTCACCCATTTGGATCGAGAATTTTTAGTTACCAATATATAAATGTATTTATGTCTGGTTGCATGTCTGCTTTAAAATTTCAATAGAGGCGACGTATTTTACCAAGATCAGTATCGCTTTAAAGTTCGACCTTTCATACGACAAATATCGAAAAATTGGCGTAAAACATTAATGTTTTCCCCTTCTAGTAGACATTTTTCTACAGGGGAGGTCACTTTTTTCGCCGAAATTTTTGAAATTTATCCTCTCCTTTAGATTGTCTAGCCTTAATTTTACAAGATGTCTTTCCGGTTTGGCGGTGGTCGTAACAGCATAAACGTTAGGTTTTACCCCGTTCTTTTCCTCCTTTGCGGTACGGGTTCGAGCCTGCCTTCCTACTACCACTTTTTTTTGCTCAACATACACATCAAAACACCCGGGCAACGCCAGGCTGAAATGCTAGTTTTATATAAATTTCGGTTTGGTGAATCTGACTAATTAACGAATTAGTTGTCATTAACATCAGCTCTTTTTTTTTTCGTAAAAATAATTTGACTAATTTGTAACATGCACTTTGTGAATGATAACACACTTCTATATACAATGATATAACTTAAATATTTGTGGATAATGTATCTTAATTGTTAGTGAGGGTGAAGAATACGGGTTAATGAAAAATAGGAGAGACCTGACCTGGGATTCAGAACGAGCATTTTCCCGAAAAAAAAATCGACAAGCAACTAACTCTATCGATTTTAGGTTTTTATGATATAAACATTTTTGAAACCTTAAAAAATCCACTCTTTGAGTTCACTGTCAATGTAGCAACGCTGCAAAGTGTGTTAAAGTAAATGAACTCTTGTGTTCTGCTCCTAACTTTGCAAATGGTTTTATTAAAAATAGTTTATTTTTCACTATCCAACATAGTTGATGTTTCCCCAAATGCAACCAGCGAATATTACAATCGATTATTAAGCATATTATGTTGTTTTCCCTCAAGCCATGTGCCTGTCGGTGACAAGTGCACCTCCTTCATTCAAATGATTTCACCTCTTTATCCGGCCGTGATATTTAAGAGATTAAGCCATCAGAAAAGCACTTCTAAAGTAGAAGATGGCGATAAATCTATGTGTTAATGGGCAGCTTCCTTCGATAGATTAAAATATTTAAGTCGATTAACGTAAAAGAATAATTGCACCCAATTTTCATTGAAAGTTAAACTCCTTTGAATGTACTCATCGTTTTCTTCTTTTTTTATCAACTTTCGTTATTTTTTTTTATTTTATCTTCATTTTATTTCTAAAACGTTCTTCGATTTGAACACATTTAGACTCATGTAGGCTAATTAGTGTTATCTGAATAACTCGGATATTCTTGTTAGCAAAGCACCGATATTATTTAATTAGAGAATTAAATTAAATATTTATAGAAATTTCTGTTGTTTATATAAAACTTTCCATTTTCCAAAGATGTGGTATATAATAAGTATAGCTAGAGTTATTTATCACACAGTTTGCTATCCATTTAAACTGTTTTTGTGTATTTCTGTTTATTTTAAATTAAGTGATCGGTAAAGGGGAATGGCAAATTATCAATATAGTAAGATGCGTACATAATATAGCGCCAGCCGGAAGGTCGATCCATTTTTCTTTCATATTATTCTATTGTTTCCTTGATAATCAAATTTATTATGTTATTTCGAAATAAATTGTATTATTTGGATTCTCCGGACAACTGTTCATATCTTGAGTGCTATTTTCCCGATGTAATCTCTGACCTTCTCCACGTGTATCTTGTCGTACACGGGGATTATTCTATCGAAATCGGAGATCTGCACAGGATTTCGAACGGAATCTTTTATTTACTTCACGGAATAGCATGCACTCGCTCCGTCAGCCAGGGCTGGGTAAAGATCGGAAGTAATCCGTAATTGTATCTTGTCGCTACACTGAAAATTGAACTATCAAATTCCAGGAGAATATCACTTTGCAAGTGAATTTAAAAAGCATGTTAACAACTGTGCCGCGGCTCCTTGCGGACAATTGAAACTACACCTGAAGGGTGATGCCGATCGACTCTACGTGAATAAAAATTCGAAGGACGGTTCCTGGTTGTATAGTAGACTCTGAATTACATGAAAAATGAATTAGAAAAATATATAATGCAGAATACCGAAAATGTGATAAAAGAAGGAAGAGACACTGAAAAAGATAACAAAACAGAAAACAGAGAGACAATGGATAAAACGAGAAAGAGAGAACCCAGACTTTTAATCTCAGACAACGTAAAAATAACCAACCACATAAAAAGAATGATCGACAAATACAAGAAAGCAGCAAATGCAGATGCTGTGGAGACCGAGACGAAGTAGAAAACCAAATAATAAGAAAATGCAGAAACCTAGCTCAAAGATGCAAGAACTAACACGGTAAGGTGGGAAGAGTAGTGATTATGTAAACAGATGCATCTTGAACACCCAGAAAACTGGTTCAAGCAAGCGACAGAAGTAGTACTTGAAACGACAATCATGGACGTGCAAACAGATAAACCTATCCGCGCATGAAAACCGGGTGCTATAATAATCACCAAGAAGGGCAGCGCTGACAAATCAGATTACATGATGAATATCAAGGAAACTAAAAATCAGAGGATATACACGGAGCCACAAGGGATGTGGAAGCTGTAGAAGATCATGATACCACCAAGAATAGTAGCATTAGGATAAATTTCGAATCCCTTTAAAATAAGAGAAATTGGAATCAGAAGAATGACTGAGAAAATACAACGGATAGCAATAATGAAAATGGCTGAAATATTAAAGAAAACCCTTTAATGCACAGATTAATAGACATGAGCCACAGGCGCGAGACGGACATACAAAAACAGCTAAAGAGATAAAACACCCAAGAAACATTGCATGGAATCAAGAAAACCAAAAGAGCGTAATTGTAAGTTACTGATACCACCAAAAAAATCTCCCGCATCAACAGATACCACAGCAAATAATCGTGGAGAATCAAGGAGGATGGAAAGACCGAGAAGAGAAAGAATAAACAGGATGTTCACTAGATGCGTGCGAAGAGAACTGGGACCTTGATGACGTTTATTGCTATTATGATTCAAGTGAGGACCAATGGTCGGTACTTTCAAGAAACCTATGCTAAACGTTTGTTGCGATAACGTAAATAAAATTTCAAAGTTTATCAAAAGAGGTGGAGAATACAAGTAATCTGGGGAGACTTGTGCTTACTCAGACGCCAGGGGTTCACCATATGTTGTTCGCTAGGTGCAACCTTTGAGGTTGACCTGTGTGAAAACTCCTCGTGAGTCAATAATAATAATGTAATATCTCGCGAAGAAAACAACTATCTAATTAAAGTGATCATAATGCATTCTATCATATAATATTTATAAGGTGGTCTGAATAACGACGTTGTATTTTTTCTGATATTTACCATTTTCATTTTCTTTTGAAAAAAAAGTAAAAGTGTACTTCGTTTCAGTTTGATTCTTTTAATTCAAATTGTTTTATGTTTCCAGAAAAAAAGAAATATTTTCAAACTAGAAAAGCACGGGTAAAAATTTTACATATACGTTATTTCTTCAAATCCGTCTTTTTGAGGATGTCTAAAAATAAAGACGAAACGTTGTTAAATTTAAAATAATTATGGTTTTCTTTCTAAATTTGTAAAATTTCTGTTTGTCTGTGTGTGTGTGTTTGTGTGTGTGTGTGTGTGTGTGTGTGTGTGTGAGTTCGTTCCATGTAAACTCCGCTGGACTTGACGATTTTTATGAAGTTTCACAGAAATTACTCTATAATTTTGGTAATGCGCTTATGTAGGTTTTGTATCGGAATGTCTTCGAAAAGTCTCGAGAATCGATAATCGAATAAACGCGATAAAAATGAACAAAGGTTATTGATATCAGTAAACAATTCATACATCATAACATCACAAGATCATTTGAGATGTTCGATAACAACTAAGGCAGCAAGGGCTTCCATACGAAATCAACAGTAGTTAATATGACAGTGGCACATGGAAATTAATGTTTCTGTTACAGCAAAACTGAACCATGATACTAGATCTCTTTATTTTAAACTTTAATTCAGGCAACTATATGAATAATTTCATAAAATTGACAGTTGGTTCTCTACAGTGCAATGTGGATGAAAATGTGCTGCGGATTATAGTGATTGCAATCGATACTAAACTAAACTAAAGCAGGCATTTAATCGATTTAATTTAAAAGTGGATTATTTTTTAACCGATTTTAATGGCAATAACAATGAAGTACTTTGAAACATTCGTTGATTATCATTCAATGCTGGGCAACGTCGGATCTCCCTGCTAAGATATATATATATACATATATATATATATATATATATGTATGTATATATATATATATATATATATCTTAGCAGGGAGACCCGGCGTTGCCCAGCATTGAATGATAATCAATATCATATATATATATATACATACATATATATATATATATATATATATATATATATATATATATATATATACTTATGCGTGTATTATCAGAAGACACTTATTCATGTAAATCGATATTTTATTACTGTAGCGGAAAATGGTGATAACCACTTGATTTCATGTTAGGAATATACAGGCGTAGGTACCCCCCCACACACACACATAAATACATGGAATTTGAAATACGCATATGTATGTGTGTTTATTGCATATGCATCTGAGTATCCGTTCTCGTATAGGAATAATTGTAGTATTTATTATGCTTTGGAATTAGAGGCATTTAGTCTGTGCGAGCAGAAATCCCTAAAAGAATAAATATACTTACAGGAACTAATCTCTCTGTGTTGTAAAGAAATTGATTCTGAATCCATTACATCCAATATAGTATGAGTAAATACACACATGTATATACACACAATCATATTTATATATATATATATATATATATATATATATATATATATATATATATATATGTGTGTGTGGGTGGGTGTTTTCAGTAGATTTTCAATATAATCTTCTGATATAATCATCTGTTAAGATATTCTCCATGTTCAATACTGATTTATATTGTAATTGCTATGAAAAAAATGTATAACTCCCTGAACATCTCAAGGAAAAACTTAGCATATATCAAACGATTATCAATGCTCTATCATTTAGTAAAGTGCCCGTTCTGACACTATACTCTAAGGAATAAAATATGTTCTCAAATTTATACATATAGCAAAGTTCACGATAACAGATGTCACATACAAATTCTGTACATCAAAATAAATAGCCACTGGCTTCCGAGCACAATTTTAGACACATTCAGTCGTGATAATAAAATGCTATATTACATCCGACAAGCCACGCCATACCAATCGAAAAATACTTTGAGGGAAGAATTCTTTTATTCTCTCTAAATCTTTAGCCATAAGAGCGCTGCCAGTTTACACATGGGACTATTCTACATTTTCCTACGCTACTAAGATCACACCTACCGTAACTGCTTAATAGATACATAGATGTGACATAGTGTTAAAAAAATTCCGGTAGACGACTAATACAGTCTCCTTTGACATAATCCTTACATTAGGATGGCTGAGTTCTGAAAATTTTCATTTTCTAGAATATAACCCTTGCCAACATTAGGAAACATTTGCTAAAATTGAAATAATGTGTCATTATACAAAACTTCTATTGTTAAAATAAAATGCCACATCTCTAGTGAAAATAAAATAAACATATATATATATATAAACAGGGCCAAAATCTAATTAGATCCCGTTTCTTAGTGTTTAGTCCAAATGAAATGAAACTTCGGTCATAACTAGTTTATTATATTCAAAATATCACATCAAAACACTAGGGTATTTCACCTTCTTTTCTCCGTTCTACAGCATGTGTTCTAGATGACCTCCATTTAGCTTTTGTTTTTTGGGGTCAACCCGTATATATATATATATATATATATATATATATATATATATATATATATATATATATATATATAATTTTTACATTAATATTTTCTGTATTTGCAATTTATTTGCGTTTATTCTTTATTAGAAATTAGTACGTACGTCTGTTTATCTGCGTGTGTCTGGCTTCGCATGCATTTTAAGAAAAAAAACTAGACATGTTAGGGCGTACGTTTGTTTGCGTGCATGTTTTCGTTGGCGCGCGCCATTCTAAACGAAAACACTAATTTTGTTGCTAAAGAAATTACTAAAAACAAAAAAATATACATCGCTGAGAAAAAATACAATTAAATAGACACTCGAACAAAAGATACTTTCCCGACTCATTTCTATATTCCTTAGGAAATGTCATCGGACCCCCTATTTATTTATTGATTTATCATTTAAAAGTTTTATTTTTGTGATTTTATTGATTTTTTTTTTGCAGCGAATTATTATTTATAATTTACTATAATTTAATTCAAATGAAAAATCAGCAAAATTATTTACTCTACGAGATTTTTCGAATGAGAGCTGAAATAAATGTCCATAATCAAATTAAACACTCCAATTTCCACCGCTATAAATCTTCGGTATCCACAATATTGAAAAGATAAGAAACATACATTTTTTACTGTTTTGACATTGACTTTCGATTTCAACTAAGCCCAAGCAACTCTTTGCCGGCTACCTCTACTATATTCATATTTATATTAGGTTGAAGTTTACACTTACCTTTGTCTCGTAAACGTTTTTCATCTACTGACTGATTATATATATATATATATATATATATATATATATATATATATATATATATATAGAGGTAGAAAATTTATATAAACATTTAAAAATAATGTGCGGAAATTTCTCGAGAGTTTTTTCGGCTATCATCTCGTCAAGAAAAAATCGATAGCATACAATACAATATTATTGGCGAAATTAAAGAGCATTGCGGGGAATTTGCATATGCCAAACGTAAGACAAAAAAACGACTAAAAGAACGATTTAATCTGTTAATAAGGCGTTTAAAAGAGACTAATACTTGTCACAACGAGGGAGAAAAAAATAAGGGAGGAAAGGGTCAAAGTTCCCAAAGAGAAATAATATTTTCGTTCTCTCTCTCTCTCTCTCTTTATATATATATATACATACATACACATATATATATATATATACATACATATATATACATATATACATATATATACATACATATATATACATATATATATATATATATATATATATATATATATAAACCTCAGAATAATGAAATGCAATGTATCTGCTGGTAAGCAAATCCAGTGATTATCGGGCTTAAAAAATATTATAAGGTGCAATATTTTATATAAGAAAGTCTCAGCTAAATATAATTGGTCCATATACATGCTAGACCAAATAACTCATATTTTAGATATTAAAATTTTATGATTTGAAAAGGTGAATTATCAAATATAGTACTTCTATATTTTACTTGGTTGCAAATAAAAAGAATACGTTCTAATAAATATATTTTCGTAACGCATGAGTTTGCGATGTTCATTCATTTTCTCAGAGAAACAATATTAGCAAATGTAATTAATGCGTTGCATAATACGACCAGAAACTTCCATATCAGGATTCAGCATGCATTTTGGATTTTAAGTTCAATATTCGTATTCTGCCTCAGTATCTAATTTTCCTTTATTTATGCAGCTAAAATGATTTTAAAATTTTTATTTTTCTATGTGTATTGCTTTCAGATTATGAGGTGCAAACACTTAATAGCATTTGCTATTTTTTCCTCTGGTGAGTAAACATGGAAAAATCATGGGTTAAGGAAATATATTTATTAACTTGTATTCTTACTTTTCAAATAATACAAACTCTATATGTGATACTTACACTTTTCAAATCATAAAATCTGAATACCTAAATTATGATATATATATATATATTTATATATATATATATATATATATATATATCTTTATTCGATTGGCAAAATTTTAGAATAATTATAAAAAAGTGAACCATATCGTAAATTCAATCAACTAAAAAATGGAAACCGGGGTGAGGAAAAGAAAAAAAAATATATATATATAATGGGGCAAGTTATATGTACAATTAAATAAAATAAATAAGTCGATTAAAAAAGATCGTTAAAATATACCCAAAGCGCTTTTCGTTGAGACAAACATTTTCAAGGGTCATAAGTCTGAAAATTATTATTTTTTTAGAATATTTGGTAGTGATATGGAATACGAGCGGAGAGGTTAAGAAAAAAAAAAAAAAAAAAAAAAAAAAAAAAAAAACCTGACTACCCAAATAATTCTAACTGAAGCCGGAGGTTTCTCTGCTTGCACAAAGTAGGGGGGTTAGCAATGATGGTAAGTGCTTCGAGGACAGACAGATGGAACTTTGTGCGTCCTCGGTGCAAAACAGAAAAACACTCCGGAGAGAAAACAAGACCGCATTCCTTTTTATCGACCAAATGTTGGCCGATGGACGATTCTATCAGTTGGGATTTTCTGGTAGTAGCTTGATGATCCCTGATGAAACGGGGGACATGTTGGGCGATTCTAACCTGAAGACGCTGGGTCGTCTTGCCTATATAGACGGCACCACACCGACATTGAAATTTATAAATAATATTACTAGTTTGGGAGATAGGCAAGACATCCTTACGAAATGAGGGAAAGGCGGTTTTTGTGGAAAAGGCAATACGGAGCGATAGAGCACCAAAATTAGAAGACACCAGAGAGGAAATCTTATCGCAAATAAGTTGGCCTTCAAGTCCAATCCAGGGTAACCTAAGGTATACCGGAAATCTACATGGACCGTATTTTGGTAGCTCAGAAAAGGATTTAATTTTTTTTATTAATAACTAAGTTAACTAATGGAGGTGGATATCCATTAGTAATAAAAATCCTTTTAATGTTATCAATTTCCACATCAATAAAAGGTGGGGAACAAATAGCAAGTGCCCGATGGGTTAAGTTTCTAATAAGATTTAGTTTCCTGGTTGTGGGTGCAAAAGAATCCCAACTAAGATAAAGACCAGTAAAAGTGGGTTTTCTATAAATAGATGTCATAAAGGAAAGCCCACGTTTAGAAACTAACACATCAAGGAAAGGAAGGGAGTTATCTTTTTCCACCTCCATCGTAAATTTGAGAGAAGGGTGTAAATTATTTAATAAGTGGAAAAAGGACATAGCTTCATCATGCGTTGCGAAACAAGAAAAAGTGTCGTCAACATAACGCATGTAAAATGCTGGTCTAGGGCACTTGTCAAACAACGTCTGTTCTAAAAAACCCACAAAAATATTGGCCAAAGTTGGGCCAAGGGGTGATCCCATCGATATACCGTCGAACTGGCGATATATCACATCGTTGAAACTAAAGGAAACTGACTTAGTAGCAAGTTCCAAAAGTTCAACGAACACCGCCTCAGGAAAAGAGGGGAGGGGGCCAGGGCCTCTATAAAGAAAATCAGCACATATATCAATGACCTCGTCAAGAGGAACATTGGTAAACAAATTGCTAATATCAAAGGAGACCAAATAACAGTTGTTAGTGGTAAGAGGAAGCTCCTTGATAGTCGATGCGAAATGAAAAGAATCAGGTGTGCAATGTGTTGAATAAAAAGAACAGACTGGTTCAAGAATTAAAACCAGCCATTTAGCCAGATTGTGTTGGGCCGAACCTACCATCGACAAAATTGGTCTCAATGGAGTATCAATTTTGTGTACCTTAGGCAATCCGTAAATCCTGGGGCGTTGAGAGCCCACCGGTCGGATATTATTATAAACTTCCTTAGATAAATATTTAAGTTTATGCCATCGAAGTAGTTTATTTTGAAGCTTGGTTTCAATTGAAGGAGTGTCATCAGAGTCCAGGGAACCTAAACAGATAAATTTGCTATCATTGTTAAGAATAGAAAGCATTTTGCAATGTAGTCTTGACGGTCAAGGATAACTACACCGTTGCCTTTATCTGGGCGAGAAATGTAAATCTCATTATTGCATTTTAATTGCTTAGCCGCAATGAAATGATTACTTTGCCAAATAAAATGGCGAGAAGAAATATTGCATTGACTGAATTTATTGGCTAATTCAGTCAAGCGAGATTTAACAATATTTAAGTTGTCACCCGAACCATTATTTTTTATGTGTGAAAATAAAATCTCAAATTCACTAAGAGTTTGAGTTACGTCAATCTGGCGAGGAGGGACACAAAATTCAAGTCCCCTAGACAACACAAACGTATCGACTTCTGACAATTTAAATTTAGAGAAATTAAATATATGCTGATCCGAGAATGAAGGTTCGCCAATCAAGCAATTTTTTGTCTAAACATTTGAAATTTTACATAAAGTGTATATTTATATATATATATAAGTAAAATTGTCGGTTTGTTTGTGCGTATGTGTGTGCCTGTGTGTGTACATTTTCCTACAAAATTACTCGATTAATTCTCAGTCTAAATACTCGAGATTTGACATAAGAGGTATTTAGATCAAGGAAAATATTTTAAATCGGTTTTCGGCCAGAAATTTGACTGTTAAGGGGTCAAAGTTCAACGATTTGACCGTTGAAAACTCTACCAAACACTTACAGCAATTTTGAGTATACACACATGAAAAAATGTAGCTTTCATGGGCATGGATCAAATGTAACTTGATATTAGCCGCAAAATATGAATATTACTAAATTAATTTCTTCGATCTCTACAAAGTTACTCAAGCAATTTTTTGTCTAAACATTTGAAATTTTACATAAAGTGTACTCAGATAAAGGGGAAAGTTTTAATCGGTTTTTGGCAACAACTTTTGGTGCCAAGGGGTCAAAATTAAAAGGATGTTACGTTTGTGATCTGTAGAAAATTATTCAGCCAATTTTGTAACTAAACATTTGAAATTTTACATTAAAGAATATTCAAACATGCAACATGTTATTTAATCATTTTGAGGGGCTAAAATTGAGCTGCCTATAGGCCAACTTTAAAAGAGTTTTCTTTTGCAGGCTCTACTGAACGCCTTCGCCAATTTTGGGTCTAAAGACTTAAAATTTTAGATGTAGGTTACCTGGACATGAATCATCTTTTCAATATATATATATATATATATATATATATATATATATATATATATATATATATATAACCACTAACCTAGTTCTAAAACAGATCCTTTGTTCGTAAAATGCATGTCCATTGGCTGATAGGAGGGGGCGCGGTGGATACTAGAAAGCTGATTGGCTAACTAGAAATCCTCGACATAGATAAAAACAAGAAGCAACCACAAAATTCGCGCATAAGCCTGACAAATCCTACAATGGATGAAACGCAGAATATTCAGTGTAGCTTAATCGCCATATATATTTTATAAATTACTAACTAGCTCTTGAGCACTTTTGAAGTAAATACTTAAAGCTTACGCATAAATCTATACTTTCGTATATTAAATTTGTGTGAGTAAATGAAGTAGTTATATATATATATATATATATATATATATATATATATATATATATATATATATTGAGATTGTCGGACTGACTTCCTCATCTTGGTTTTGATAGTCACAACAAAAACACGCCATCTCAAAAATACAAACAATTACTATCCAATCGGTAGGGACCCGACATTAGGATTGAATGGCAACGCCTGGAAAAGCGTAATATGAAACTAGCAAGACTCGCTAACCATCTAACCTTCCTGTACAGATGCAGAGAATTAAAACTCGTACCAGCAGGATTGACATTACAAACAACAGTGGATTCCAGGAAGGCACGTAGAGTCGGGGAAAGGACAGGGCATGCCCTCGTTCGAGAAAGGATCCAACACACCCGCTGGAATAAACAAAAACTAACGAACAAAATCTTAACATCGTTCCTTGTTAAAGTGACTCAAGAGAAAGACAGGGTGAGAATCCAATCAGATCTGGATAAATCATACAGACAAGAATATGAGAAGGTCAAAGAACGCCAAATCAAGAAGCTCACAAAGCTCAAAGACCAGAGGAATGTAACATCAAAACACCGCTCACCTGTGAAAGCGGTCATCATCCTCAACAGCCGCCAACTGAGTCACTCAGAGGAAGCAGTACTAAATACAGGTCTCAACTTCGCAACAACAACCGACCGCGTTCCATTCTTAGATATCATAACACACATGGAAGATATAGCCGTGAGAATCCCATCAACCCAAGGTGATGAAATAAGATGGAAATGAGACAAGTACTCGAGAAAACCAAGCCTCCTAAATCAAACACCTCTCGGGAAGATAGGCTGGCTATAAGAACCCTACAGAGCGACAGCAGTATAATGATTCTGCCAGCAGACAAAGGCAATGCTACTGTGGTGATGGACATGTCGGAGTACTCTGAAAAAATGGCAGGCCTAATCGCAGATGGTAGCTACGGTAAAATAAATAAGGCCCCACCTTTCAAAACCGAAAGATAGCTGTTACAAATGCTTACCAAAAACAAGGAACACATCGCTCCGATGAGATATAGACATATGGTCCAGCATTAGAGTAAGCTACCACATATGTACGGTCTCCCCAATATACATACAGGCGGTATTCCACTCAGACCCATAGTGAGCTGCCGAGGCAAAGCATGCCACCTACTAAGTAGGTAACTTGTGGATATAATAAACCCATTAGCAGCAAGTCAACCACACATGTAAAGGATTCTGCCCACTTCACGGAACTGATCAAGGGAACACCCATCAATACAAACCAAATGGTAAGCCTAGATGTGGTTAGCCTGTTCACTAAAGTCCCAACTCGTGAGTCACTAGCAGTAATTCAAGACAAACTAGCTGCGGATCTCTCCATAGAAGAACTCACATGTGTACCATTGCCAAACTTATGGAAATGCTGACATTCTGCATAGAAACAACCTACTTCAGAATGGGTACTGACCTATATCGACAAGAGGAGGGGCTAGCTATGGGCTCACCATTATCATCAGTGATGACGAACATATACATGGAATACTTCGAAGACATGACCTCAGGTTCAGCTCCCTTAAAGCCAATCATGTGGTTAAGATGCGTTGATGACACCTTCATACTCTGCCCCCATCAGGAAGACGCCCAGACTCTCCTAGACAATGTGAACTCAATAAGACCATCGATGCAGTTCACAACGGAGAAAGAAAAAGATAACCAACTGGACTTCCTTGATATACTCATATCACGCACAGAGCATGGGTTTAAGACATCCGTATATCGCAAGCCTACCATCACCAAACAATACCTTAACTTCAACTCCCATCACCCATACAGTATCAAACATAGAATCGCACGATGCCTACAACATCGAGCAGAGACAATACGTAGCGATATCATTACATACCACCAAGAAATGGTCAGGTTGAAGAATACCCTCCGTCGTAACAACTTCCCCGATAAGATACTATCCACCAGACGTGTTAATAGTATAAGAGAGGAGAATGAAATCCAAAAACCACCAACGGTCTGCTTACCATACATACGAGGCATCTCCGAAAAGATTCAGAGAATGTGTGCCCCCTACAACATCAGGACGGTATTCAAGAGCGGGTCAACACTCAGATGCTACCTGATACGAGTTAAGCCCCGCATGAAGGAGAACATGACAAAGAACTGCATATACTCCATCTCATGCAGTTGCAGAAATGTTTACAAGGGTGAAGCATGCCGCCCCCTCAAAGTAAGGAGGAAGAACACCGAAAAGCGGTAACTAAAGGGGAGACGGAAAAATCGGGTATAGCCAACCCTGGATGGATGGTGAGTGGGGGACCAACGAGGGGATAAAGTAAAAATAATAAACAGAAAGACCCACTGGAAAGTGAGAAAACTTAAAGAAACATCTCACATGCTCGGACATAACAACCTACTGAGCATAACAAGCGTAGACCTGAATGAAATTTGGACACCTCTAATAGAGAGAAAACACCTTGATTAACAACATAGGTTTAACATTAACAAAAACCAACTAAGAATTGTCCTAGTGACATATGGCCGAGTGGTCGTAGACGTTGTATCAAAGTTTACAGTTAACCAAAGGTGCTGAGTTCAATCCTAAACGAAGGCAGTGAAAAGTAAAATTCCAAACAGAGAATCAGCAACTATGTCCAAGAGCCTAGATGGAGTCCGAACACGATACCCTCGTAATAAGAATAAAGGGTTGGGTTCGAGACTCCTAACAAACGGTTGCCCAGTTCGATAAAAAAAAAAAACACCTGATGAAGGCCGGAGGGCAAAACCGCCGAAATATAACAACACAGATGAGGAAGTCAGTCCGACAATCTCAATAAATGAAAACACCTCATCTCAAAAATACAGACAATTACTATATATATATATATATATATATATATATATATATATATATATATATATACTTCTGTATACAACAATACGATAAATCTTGTATAATTTGAACCAGTTTCATTTGCAGAAGAATTTAAGAGTTAATACTGTTCTGTATTGCCGAGAAACATAACTAGCTGTGCCTGAGAAGAAATACATATATTTACGTATCTCTAATCGCAAACCCTGCTGCTATATCATAATCTTATTATCTGGATTTCTTTGTTTTATAATTTTTATCGGGTAAATATTTTTCTTTATTTTTCAATAAAATCAAATCATTTGTTAAAGGAAAAAACGTTAAACTATAATTAGACTTTGTCTTTTTAATTTATTCAATTTCGTAATGCAATATATGCAGTGATTTTATTCCTAGTCAGTTCATATTGTTTTGCTATAACATCCGTTAGGTTAGACCGAATGGAATCGTGAAAGACTTTCTAAATGTTATGTTTCGTATTTGTTTTAAATATGTCTGAGTTGGTCAGATGGACTTGAAAAAAGGCATCGTTATGTTGACTTAAATTATACGTTTATGAGCTTAAAGTCTCATGTTTCTATTGCAAATTGTTATGGACTTCCATCAGAATCAAATATGCGACAAATTTCTGACAAAAGTGCACTAAAAACGGTGGTTACGATGTAGAAAAACAAATTCTTGAACACAACATTTCGCTTATGGTACTGCTCGCCTTCAACGTTTTTTTTAATTTAAAAGCAAAGGGGTTATTAGGTTTTGAACGACTCTCTTTTACAAGCCGCCTTAGTATTTAAAGTATTTTGCCAAGAATGTCGACGACTGAAATTTATATACGAGTTTGAAATAATTTGCATTAGTTCCGGTGCTAAAGAGTAAACCAGATCTTAAGTGAATAATTAATACCTGTTAATTACATCTGTTAATATACCAGGTTGACGATGTCTTATCTAGAGCATACTTTTATCAACGAAATGAAACAGAGTACCATTTACTTTAGGCAGATTTTGCGGATGTTGTACGAAGGAGAAAGTTTCTAATAATAAAAACTTTACAAGCGCTTTTCAGTTGTAGATAAATATCACGATCAAATAAGATGATGGTGTTATGTATTTGCAGTTATTCCAAGAATATGTCACCGTTCCACCTTACACGATATCTGATAATCTAAAATGGTCAATGGGTTTAATGTCGCTTAACATTGGTGATCTAATGAAACCCAGTGTGTCGACATGAATTGATTTTACAACGTAAGATAGGTTACCTAGATTAATGTAACACGAATGTCACTTTAATTGCGGACTGATTTAGCTACTGATTGATTATTTTGCTATTATTTAACGAATTTAAAGATACTTATATTGTATCTATAGTAAAAAAGATATACGTATATATAATTTAACTAAACACTATATTTACCTAGACGGTTTAAGAGCATTGGATCTTAAGAGAAAAGTGCATCTATTGCATATAATAGATTACTAGAATTTATGTTACTTCATCATCTTTTCATGTTTCACTATTCACAATGCTTATCTAAAATATACAGCACTGTATTCTTTTCCAAAGCACGCATCAGCATAAACATTATAACACGAAAATCAACAAATACATCATGCATGTTATGAGATATATTATCTATACATAGCTAATAATTAAACAATAAAAGACCTAAGAGTGCCACAAGCCAAAGTGGAACATATTATGCTAAGTATCCAGCTACATAAAAAAAAAACGAAACATTTTCGTCAAAGAGCAGACTGCATTTAGATATAAACACTGAGTAAACCTCGATAGGCAAGCACTCTTTTGAAATACAGACAACACGAGAATATCTAGAGGAAATGAATGTAAATTATATACTTATATGCACGGGTGTCTATAAGGTTTCGTCTACAATTAAATTCAAAATTATTTAACTATCTAACTCAATCACGATAATCTATCTTAATTAAGGGAGTATTCGTCTAACCTTAAAAGTGTTGTTTTGTAAAGCTATACACACAGAGGGTTAAGCAGCCATTATTATGATTACATTTTAATATCATTGCATAAGTAACTGAGTCTTACTACAAATCCTACAGTTTAACATGATTAAAATTTTAAGAAATGGTAATCGTATTTTACTTTACCTTTATGAGATGCATACTTAATTATCTTTGAAAAAGTGTTCATGCCTGCTAAAACCTCTAGCCAGGAGTTTTTATCGACATTGTTTGCCATTACATGATCACTGGTATCTTCAATCACTTGGTTGGTTAGTTGTTTTTGTTTTGCCCTTTTCAGATTATTTAATGCCGAGTTCAAAGATTCGGAAGAAAAACATTTTTTAATAGAATATATTTGTTGTTTTCAAGTCGGTTTCTATTAAACCCATAGTTGGGACCCTAAGAGGTACTACCACTCCGGGTCAGAGTGGACCTGAGAGCCATTTCAATTAAAGGGTGGCTCCACACTCCCCAAAGCCCGCAAGCTGGGGCCTCACCACTGGATATAGTTTACAGTTATATCCAAGACCCTTTAATAAGATATGAGCTACAGCTATATTACAATAGAAAATGCGAGCATAAAAAGTAATATGGTTAAGCTTAAATATGGGAAAGAAAGGGACAAGATATTCTTGTAAGAAATAGAATAAATTTATAACTTAATATATTGCAGTAATAAGATTTCTTTAAAAAATCAATTTAACATTATATAATCAATTCTTAATGCTGCAATATTTTAAGTTATAAATTTATTCTATTTTTTTCTAGAATATCTTTTCCTTTTCTTTTCCATGTGTAAGTTTAACCATATTACTTTTCATGCTCGCATTTTTCTATTGTAATCCATGATTTTTGAATGCTCCAGTAAATTCATTTGCTCTTTCTTTAAATTCAATCATATTTTACCCCCATAAACATAACATATGCATATGTAAAACAATGTACGGCACTTGTCTGCTTTCATTCTCTCTGTGGCATGTGTTACCTCTCTTTTCGCTGAGCAGTGAATTAGTAGCACCACTAATAGCTGAGGCGATGTGATTTCTAACCAGTCAGAAAAAAAAACGTCGCTCATCTCCTTATGTTTTTTTTACGATTTGAACACCAATAAATTCATCATAACGTTGGTTTACTGAAAAAAAAATTGATTTTGTCAAATATAGCTTAGAAAGTTATCTATAAACTGTAATAATTGTTTGAAATTTGGTAGAAAAATGAGAGCGCGGTGAAGCTTTAAAGCAGTTCTAAATGACTAAAACTGACACTTTACCATGTATTCAAACATTATCGTGTTTGAATGATATTACATCAAATCTGTATATTTTCTCTTGTTATCAAATAGCTAATGTATCCCCAAACATCAAAGTATATCACTAGTACAGTGCAAATCCTATAAATGGTATGTATATTTCACTTTAAAACTATATTATGTCAAAAACTATAGAACATAACAGATATATATTATTCTTACGAAATGTGCATTAGTTTTGTGCGTTTAACTACTAAACTGCACTAAAGACAACATTTTGTGACGTATTTCTGTTTGCACTTAAAAGCAAACTAAATAAGATTGATGGAATTTTAGCAGCGTTTAGCTATATTGATGCTATATGATTCACGAGGAACTATATATTCTAGCTTACAAACAAAAGCACTCAGTAAACTCTCTTTTCGGGTACTTTATTATTTATACAATTGTAGATATAAAGTTGTGTAGAGGATAGTATATTTGCTTTCTTGTAAAAAAATATAATTTATACACGGCAACTACTGGATGAAATATAAAAACGCGATACTCTAGAAAACTACCTTTTATACTTCAGTGTTTACTTTCACTAGTGCAATCTTGAATTGTTGCTTCTTATCTGAATAACAAAATAATGTTCTTATACAGTAAACGTTGCTTTGAACACGAACTCATTATGGAGTAGCTATAATAATACTTTTATTTGTACTCACAAACTTCTAGCAAATCATTGTAAAATTTTGATCTAAGAAAGTGCCCCTGTTTAGATATTTATTATATCGATAATTATTTGATAGAGTAAGCGCATTTTGAACCCTAACCGATAAAGCGCGCTTTATTAAAATTGATTCATTTCTATAGCTTCAACTAAATTTTATATTGCTTTTTGCTATTTGCCTTAAAGCGACATCAGAAAGTGTTTATTGAATAACCCTAGGTTTCCAAGTAGGGATGCACCTTAATAAATGCTCAAATTTTGCCTGTAGCACTCGAGGCTTGACACGCAGCAAGCTTTTTTTTCTATAAAAGTCTACTTCCTTATAAGAATGAAATCTCTTCCATAATTAGATTTCAAACTTATTGAAGTGCCTGCATGTATGAGTAAAATGTCTTGTAACAAAATGCACTGAGAAAATTCATCAACTTTATCTTATTGTAAGTAATTAAAGACTCGTATGTTGAAATATTTAGGACGGCTTACTAACTAAATGACAGTTTGCATTTAGGGCAGTCAGCGGTTGTTTGTCAGAATTAGAGCCATTCATCGATCTCAGGATGACTTAATGCCATTTTCCAATTTAGTTACTTTGTTAGCAATTAGCCGAACCTTCTGTGACAGCGCAAGCCTATCCTGAATCGAAAAGCTCTGTTACAGATGGATTTGGTTTCAGGTTGTGAAAGATTTACTGCAACCCTCTGCATTCTGTGCTCTTTCCTCCCTCTCTCTTTCTCCTTACCCTTCTTTGTATATCACGTTACACTTTTCACCGGTTGTTGCGATCTTCCAATGAGACCCCCCCTTTTTGTTGGAGCAATGCGACTCTCTTATATATGCGCAAATCTTTGTAGCATAGAACACGTCTTACTGTTGGTTTAGAGAACTGTTAGTATGAATGAGGTACTGATTATAGGAAATCGAGAGCTTTGTGAATCAGTTGATCCGAATACCTGACGATTTGTTAGAAATACACTCTTAATACAAGAGCAAGACTGCGACATATAAGTATACTTGGGAGCGATATTGACATTTAATAGACTTTTACGCTTAACAATTACTTTATCCGTGCTATTATGCCTATTACGTATCCATAGTCTTTTATTATTGGCTTAATGAAAATATTAATACAGTTTATGCAATTTATTCCCATTCATAGAAATAATACCTTTTTTCTACTGTTAGTGTATAAAAGTAATCACTAACCTGCATCTTTCCAAACTTATCGCCTTTACCAGATTAAGATTCTAAAGGGATATATTGTGGTTCTACAATAATAGAATGTTTCGATGACTACACGCAACATGCAGGTCTGTATGTTGTTTCAACGGCTATATCGGCAGGAAGAATGAGAACGTTTGAAAATCTTACCGATGAAAGAACCTTTTTAGCTTTCTGGTGATTACAAAGAGGATAGAGAAAAAAAACAAACGAATTCTACTCTTGAAGGTGTTATATGACGGAGAATTTAACTATAAAGAATCACATGTCTATATAAAAACAATGCATTGTAGTGGTCTTATACAATTTTATACACATGCACATATATTGTCGGCATTATTTCACCAACAAAAAGAGGGGGTGTAAGAAAAGGAAGTAAGAGCTTGCAACGAAACGGTGACGTTGCTTACAAGCAGTCTTTTCTTTTCTTTGTAAAGGTAACAATTAACAGGTAACTTTTGCCGAACAACAGTAACGAGGTAACCAGTCTAAGAGACCACAATTGACTAGCAAGCTAGGTAACTAGGTTCTTAACTAATCCCTAATCCGTAGTGAGACAACTCCTTTTACACATACTAACTCTCAGTGGCGAGAATTTCAACGTGATTTCCAACGAGATTAGAATGTCTATTTAACTTAGTAGGAAATAGACACCCAGTTTCTCAGTAACAGCAAACAGCAGTTCAGTGTCTTTTCTTCCCTCCGACCCACTTCCGGTAAATCAAATCAATTTCAATTCTTACAATATATATATATATATATATATATATATATATATATATATATATATATATAGAGAGAGAGAGAGAGAGAGAGAGAGAGAATTATTTAATTTATTAAATATGTTAATATTTTATTTAAATACGTTTAAAAATATATAAATAAAATGTTTACATTTTTTAATATATGAAACTAATCAAATAAAATAATAAAATATGCCATATAAAATGCGTCGACGAAAAATACGAAAATACAAGTGAGATTATTTCTCTGTTCGCCACTGAAGAATCGAAAATTAAAAATATATATAAATATTCAAAATTTTAAAATCATAAAAATAAAGAAAAACTCCGCGACTTTATATAGTTTTAAGATAATAGTTTTTATTATTTTTTTTCAAGTTTCTCATGTTTATTTTGTTGTTTCATGCTCTCTCTCTCTCTCTCTCTCGATCTCTGTTTATCCGTCTGTCTGTCTGTCTCTCTTTTTTCTTTCTCTCTTTTTCTCTCTCTCCCTCCCCCTCTCTCTGTTTATATATATATATATATATATATATATATATATATATATATATATATATATATATATATATATATAGATGGATATTTAAATGGGAGCAGATAGATAAGCAGAGATGGAGAGAGCATGAAGAGAGTGATACAATTAGAAGGGGAGATGATACAAATCGGCGTTACACACACGCGAATCTCTCTCCCTCCTTCCCCTCTCTCTCTCTCTCTATATATATATATATATATATATATAGAGAGAGAGAGAGAGAAAGAGAGAGAGAGAGAAAGAAAGATACGGACAGAGATAGAGAGACAGAGATAGAGAGAGGGAGAAATGCGTGTGTGTGTGTAACGCTCATTTTTATTATCTCCCGTTCTAATTCTATCACTCTCTCCTCGCTCTCTCCATCTCTGCTTTATCTATCTGCTATTAGTTTAAATATACATCTACATATGTGCTGCCTCTCTATGTTCACGCGATTTCGCATCAAAGCAGGGAAATAATTCAAATGTCACCAAGGATCGGTATTTCATGAAAGGCGAATGCACATGCGCAAAACACGTTATGTTCCCTGGGTTGACACTGCACGTAATAGCCGTTCATTGCTTTAACTTCAAGCTTCCTGTCTACTGATGGGATCTCTTTCAAAATACACCACCCACATCAATGCTTTCATTCGTACAAGATCGCTTTGATAGAAACAGAAAACTAATTTCTCAGTCGAATGAACAGCGCCTTATTTTTCTTTTGCTCCCTTAAAAATCACTGAAAAACACGAAGTATCGGTAGCCATGCAACGGCGCTATAGTAAAGATCCAGTTTACAATTTTTCGGTTCGATAATATTTGGGTTTTTAAGTCAACATAACATTATTTGCATTTTATTTTGTAAATGCGTATATACGTCGTCGATGTCCGCGAATGTTGCTATGTCGAATTCAAGTCCACCCCAGACACCACTATACTCTATATAGTGAAAGTCAAAATCTGTTTCTTTGTAAATAATATACCTACTTTCACGTAACATATGTTTTCGACTAATGCGGCAAGACAACTCTGTTTTATAAGATGACTTTCTTTCTATGTCTGTTTTGAGAATGTATATGTTTTCTTTAATTATTATTTCCTTTCTTTTTCTGTTTACACTTGTAAGTTTATGCTGTTGTTTTCTTCCTGGTTTTCTACGCGATAAGATGTTGGCTTCTATCATGAGGAACAAAACCTAACTCATAAATGTGTATTCATTACGTTGTTATACATTATAGATTTTTGCATGTATTTATATGTATATATCTGTATATATTAGCACCCACATACATGATGATTACAACGTCTTGTCAGACGAGTGCCACTCCCTCAGACATTTAAAATCCATGAGCCCAAATGCCTGAGAGAGTATCTATACAAAGATGATGTTACAGAGTCTTAGCTTTGTGCGACAGCTAAGTCTCTCTCTCGGTTCAAAATGTTGAGATCCAGCAACAAGCAAGAGCAAGATAGTCAGCAAAAAATTAAACTGCAGACCAGCTTAATGCGGGTACTGGTCTCCCGTTTTATGGTTTTTTAAATCAGAGATTTGCTTCTCCTAGAAAGGTTGCCTTCACCACGGCTTACAGGAGCCCTCTCCACCCCAATACACATGCACACACAAATATACACGGTGCTAGTTGGCCGTTGACCCAGGAAAAGAGTTCATTCGCCCTTTACATACATACATACATACACACATACACATACACACACACATACACACACATATATATATATATATATAAATATATATATATATATATATATAACGTATGCTAATTTATTTTTATGCAGAAGTATATAATTAAAAACAATACATAAATATTTTAAATGAATTAAATGTCACGAGTAGGTCAGTAATAACTTTCTGGAATCGAAATTAGTTTTAAATCGAGAATATGCGGATCTTGAATTATGCATTACAAGCGTGTATATATATATATATATATATATATATATATATATATCATCGAAATAAAATAAAAGTTCGTAAATGCAGTTATACATAAGATAAATAGAAGAAAACTGTGCAAATACATTAGCAAAATAATATAATCTTATAACGATGAACTGAATGAATCGAAAAAATTAATATTTTAACACGCGTTTTAAAACATTATATACATTGAATTAAAATAAATGGGAATAAAGAGATTGTGCACAAAATCAATTTTAGATTCAATCTAAAGAACGGTGTGTGCTTCTATAAGCGACTCTTGCAACGAAACCTATGTTTACGTGAGGACCGAGGAAAATTCGAAATATAAGGAACACATGTCTTCATTTCAAACGCCAACGTACACACCGTTTCATGATTTAAACTTAAGCTTATGCGAGAACTACTTTTTCTATAATAATAATAATAATAATAATAATAATAATGATAATAATAATAATATTTATTTCTGTTGTCACATTTTGTATCTGGCGGTCCTAGTTATGAACTTTTTTTTTTTTTTTTACATTTTCACCCCAAACAAGGCACATTGCCACTTTGGTGTAGGGGGCTACTATCAGGGGAAACATCTACTGGGGTACTATGTAGGGATTAGGGCAGCGAGATGTTGGTTCACGTTGCACTTGAACTTATGCATGTCAGTACAGTTGGGGAAGCAGTGACCTGGAATGGAATTCCAAAGTCTACCAGTTCTGGGGAAGAAACTACTGGAGTAGAAAGATCTTTTACATCTAGGGATCTCTACAGTGTGGGGGTGGGATTTTGCAGCTTGTCGGGTCTGTCGAGGGTGTTCACGTCGTGGGGGCACAAGTGCTTGCAGTTCTTCAGAGCATTCACCATTATAATACTTGTAGAACAGGCAGAGGGATGCAACGTTTCGACGATGGGACAGAGGCTGAAGTTTAGATGCCAGTTTAGGGGCTATCAGATTTGCGACTCTCTTTTGAACCCTGTCAAGGAGCGAGAGACTAGTAGCCGATGCACCGGCCTAAATATGACAGCAATTCTCCATACATGGGCGAATAGTGGTCTTATAGAGGTACAGGATACTTTCGGGTGTTAAAAGTTTTCTAGCACGGTAGAGAGAGCCCACCTTCCTTGCAGCGGCCCTGGCAATGCCCTCGATGTAATTGTTCCAACTCATGTTTCCTGTGAACGTTAGGCCAAGGAGCTTGATTATTATAACAACAACAGCCACAACAACAACAACAACAACAATAATAATAATAATAATAATAATAATAATAATAATAATAATAATAATAATTCTGATTTCGTTCATGAACGTCTCCCTGAAAAGAGATGGAATTCATTTTCAGGGGATTTTCCTTAATCTAGGCTCCAAACTAGGAGCTTCAAAGATCAAGGGTTTTCCTAAGGATGTTAGTATTACCTACAATAGCAGAAGTCTAAAGGCCGCCTAAAATATCGGGGATTCGTAGTTTTTTTCAACTGTCCTTCCAGAAGACTACTACTCCAAGCGTACCTACTACGATCAGGATTATTTGTGATTAAACCACGCGTATACACCTTATCTCCAAAGCCAATACAGAATAATTGCTCCAATTCTTCTTTTTCTCTCTTACATTCATGTCCCAGGGTACTGAGAAGTCTACAATCTGCCAATGTTTTTAACGTTGTCAATGAAAACAAATCAGGACGATCATGTTCCAATTGCTTGGTCGGTATGACACTTTTGTCCAACCATATCGCTACATTGCCGTCCTCTTTTGTTCTCACTTCATTAGGAACCTCCTCAAACCACCTTCCAGCACACTTCACTCCAACCTTCTTACAGATCTCCCAATATATCCGGAGTTCCATGCGATCGTGTTTTTTGCGGTACTCTTTCTGGGCCAATCCACCACACCCTCGTGCAATGTGCGCACTTGACTCTGAGGTCTTACCACAAAACCGGCATTCTGCAGCAAGTTCCTCTTATAGACACTTTTTGTAACATTCGTGCTCCTAATGCCTGCTCTTGTGCTGCACAAACGACAACTTCAGTACTCTTAGCCAGATACTCAGCTCTAAGCCATTGCCATGATCTTTCATCAACCCCTTTTGCTATATCCTGGACAACTTTCCGTGCATTTTCTTCCTAGCCAGTTCCTTCCCTTTCTCTATGCATAAGTATCACATAATCAGCCTTGGTCTCACATACCTCCACTTCAGTTCCTACAAACTTAAGTATCCACTCCCCACTTCTAACCATATCCCGCTTCAGCAACCTCTCGGTTTTAACACAATCTTTTACACTTTTCTATTCTCTCCAATAATAATAATAATAATAATAATAATAATAATAATAATAATAATGATAATGATAATGATGATAATAATAATAATAATAATAAAAATAATAATAATAATAATAATAATAATAATAATAATAATAATAATAATAATAATAATAATCTAATAATAAAATAATAGTTCAAATTTTCTCATTTTAAGTCTTCTAGTTGTCGCGTCAAAAACAGATCTAAACCAAAGATTATATATATATATATATATATATATATATATATATATATATGTTGAGGATGTACTTTCTAACAGTAAAAGTATTCATAACGACTTACACTAAGTGCACCTTCTTAGGAGCCTTATTTTTTGTGTGTATTGCTTACGGTGTTTATTATGTATGCGTGATTGCGCATTATTCCCCCCTGCTGATTGGAGGTCAAAACTATCTCTGTCACAGAACCTCAGGTAAAACATTTCTGCCTACGTTTTGCCACAAACACAACAATACGAAAATTACAATCTATAAATGATATGCAACGTAGGATCCAGAGGAAAGATCCCAGGGTCATGATCGTCAGGTGCCAGCTTAGTGGCCAGCTCGTTATCCCGGGAATGTTAGCTTCCCTTCTAAGTTTAACTACATGAATATCACAGCCACTATGCAGGTAAGTATATCTTCTGATTTCAGGTGCCAAACTAATACCAATGAAATACAGAGCAGCAAAACTAATCATTATTTACTTTAAAAACTCAAGGAAGAGATGGACAACGAAAAAAAAAAGATTAGTAATGGAATACTATTACAGAAGCCAACCACAGAACACGGTTATTTGAAACGGATACAAGCGTTGTCGACATGCCCAGTGAATAACATACTACTGAACAAAGAATTGCTGACCAAACCCGAGTTATTCTCTGAAAAGGTTAAATTTCTAATTTAGAACTACTCGAAACATAACAAAAGAAAATGATTAAAGAGAAAGTGATACAATACTCACTGAGATAGAGCACATTGATATCCACACGTTGATGACCCGCAAAATACGAACACAGTGATCAGTGAAACTTAGATCTATAAAGAGCGAAACTAAACGAAAATGGAACAGAATTAGAAAACATCATACACCTTATAAGAGAAGATCAAAATTCTCATCTTCCACCTATAGAAATTCCAGACACAAGAAACATGGAGATCGAGATCTATGAAGGAAAATAACAAGAATGAAACAGCTGAAGTAGAAAACATCAGGCAACTTATGAACGAAGAAAAAAAGCGCTCCCGTCCTTAAAGAACCAAGAGTAGAGGAAATTAAAAGCAAAAACTGAGATAGTGGAAAAGTACCCTCCATACACCCTAACAGATACAATTACAGACATAAACAATTTATTTTTCCAGGTGCTAAGAGAGTAAGTATGAAGTTTAAAGTAGAAAAGAAAAACGGGGAAAGAACATGGACGGAAAAAATCTTGATGAGAGTTGATGCTTGAAACTCATATCAGCAAGCTTAAGATAGAAGTTAAAGAAAACGACTAGAATATAATAGAACGGTGAAAATGTAAATAACACGAAGTGTCTTAATAAAAAGACAGAAAGAATTTAAGGAATAAATAGCAGTTAAAGAGGATACGTTTAGACGAGATATATACAAAACTGAACAATGCCCAAATGAAGAACCTTTGCAAGCAATGAAGCTCAGTTCTATCAAAATAAAACGAAGGAAAAACGAGCACATAATAACCAGACCCAAATGAAACAAAACTGAAACCAGATATGAAAAGAGCGAGAGGGTCATAATAGAAATGTCGAATTGCTGAAACACATGAAAGGGGAGGCGCAGGCAATCGAAGTAGGAACTAAGAAGGAAATCAGCAAGGAAACCCTCAACAGAACTATGCGAAAAATGGCAAAGTAGAGAACACCAGGTCACGAATGAATACATGCGTATTGATTTACACGATTCACAACACTACAGAAAGACTAAGTCAGAGCCTGAAAAGATGTATCCAAGAAGCACAAAGACCTGCATTGATGATCAAAGATAAACCAATTTGGTTCAAAAAGTCCCAGAAAAAGGAGACATCCATAGCAACCAATTTGTTCAACCATATCGCTACATTGCCGTCCTCTTTTGTTCTCACTTCATTAGGAACCTCCTCAAACCACCTTCCAGCGCACTTCACCCCAACCTTCTTACAGATCTCCCAATATATCCGGACTCCCATGCGATCGTGTCTTTTGCGGTACTCTTTCTGGGCCAATCCACCACACCCTCGTGCAATGTGCGCACTTGACTCTGAGGTCTTACCACAAAACCGGTCACGAATGAATACATGCGTATTGATTTACACGATTCACAACACTACAGAAAGACTAAGTCAGAGCCTGAAAAGATGTATCCAAGAAGCACAAAGATTACTTGTTTATTTACTAACAGCAGAGTTGAGGAAACAAATGCACCCTTTCTTTCATAATCACAAACTTGAGGAGCTAACAGGATACCAAAAAAGTAAAATAAAAGCACTTGACCTACTATACATAGATTACATGATCCTGAAGGAGGTAAAAAGTAGAAAAAAGAATTTGGACATGACGTAGAACGACTACAAGGAAGTGTACGACAGGATCTCGCAAACATGCATAATTGAATGCTTGAAGTGTACAAATTATCAAACAAGATTATCCATTCAATAGAAAATGTAATGAAAACATGGAGACTTGAACTGCCAGGTAATGGACATTACATAACGGAGATTTAAATACAAAGAAGTGTCTTTCAAAATGTTTCCCTATCACTACTTCTATTTATCATAGCCATGATCCATTTAGACAACATTCTAAGAAAATGGAAAGCCAGATACAAGTTCACTAATACAGATGAAATAATGAATCATCTAATGTACAGGGATTACTTGAAGTTGTTTGCAAAAACTAAGAAGGAATTATAGACACTAATAAACACAACCTGAAAATTCAGTCAGGATACCCAAATAGAATGCGCTTCTGATCAGGAGAAGGGGAAAACTGGAAGCAACGGAAAGTGTGATATTACCCAAGCAAACGGAGATGAAGACAATTGGTGAACATAATAACTATATATATTTTGGCGTTCTGGGAGCAGACACAATCAAATCAACAAAAATGAAAGAGAAAATTGGAAACAAACTATATAGTAAAACCATTATGACAGGTGGGCAGTATCAGTAGTAAGATACCTTTGAACAATTATAGGTTAAACGAAACACAGCATCGGTCACTACTGAAAAAAATGTCCTGGAAAGTCAAGGAGGATCGAAAGAAATAAAACCGCACGCCTTTCAGACCTCGTTTAGACGGATCACGAGTATACTAGAAACTTAATGAGATGTATTGTTGTATACACGTGAAATACCTGGTTAAGATTAACAGCATGACCTCCTAGGATCGTAGAGAAATGATAGAGCAAAATTATTTGCAACATTTCTTAAAAGTCGCGAACACTTATGGTAACCTTAGAAGAGTTCTTGCAACGTTTGCTGGTTAATGCCATTAAACGACTTTGGGTATTTACTCGTTTGAAATTCAATACTGACTCAAATACAGGATAGAACGATAAATTTGTGCATCACAGAAACATCACTACAGTTTTATTATAAAAATTTTGTTGAAAAAGAACAATTCAGATAAGTTGATTATGTAGTAGAGCTAACGGCAATTTAATGTAACCGCCATCAGCCACAATCATCGCCTCGATAAGGGCCGAAAATAGAAGCATGCCTTTTCCAAAAGCGCCGACGGGAGCTCATCAAATACTCGGCAGATTGCAGCGATCTAGCAAGCCTTGGTGTCGTGGGAGGTCATGTTGGTAATGTTCTTCACTTATAACTAAACGAAATAGAAATGCGTGTTTAGGCCGATGAAAGAGTGGAGCCAGTAAGAGAAGGATAAGCCAAACCTGTGTCTCTTTAGATGTGTGGGCTGGCACTAAGTCCTGCTGCACACCCATAGTTTGCACCAGGGAATAACCACACCCTCCCGCACATCCAGGTACAATTTGGTGTTGACTTTCAAGTCAACTTCGAAGATGTGAAATACCATGATATGGCCCTCAATTGGAACCACATCAATGAACATAACCGTGGCCGGGAACTGCGTTGAGCTGTGCCCTTAAGCGTTGAACTGTCCGGATGTGCACATTGAGGGTGCTGGCAATAAACCTGTTTTCATAATTTTGAATGGTAGTTAGCATGAGTAGTACAGTGGCGCATCTCCGATACCGCTCGGTGAACATTGTTGCATTTTCAGATATTGTAGAAGGCTCCTATCGCTCTTTGTGCACGACTGACGAACTAACAGACGCTCCCAACAATCAAAGAAAACCGGTTTTATCAAAAGGAAATGAGAGCATATTGTCTTTTCTAGGGTAAAAATGTTATCGGCCTACCCTCTACAAATACTTCTACTATAAATAATAAATTGAATAAATTTTATTCTGTGCATAAATTGATATTTTCTTTTAATAAATGTTTAGTGTCATAACAAAATCTGAGTAAACGTTCTAATAACTTTCCGTGCAGAAGATGTATCGATTGTTAAACTTTTTTATTGGTTCATCAAAAAAGTCAAATACTCAGAAGTATTGGCCTGTTCCACGGGGAACACATTTCGGTAACTCATACGGCTTAATTAGTATATGAATATTAAACTCTAAAACTATACTAATATAGCAAATTTCGTGAAACCCGGCGCAAAATCACGAGTAAAATGCAATTTTAACAGTGAGTCATTTTATTTCAATTTCACTTCCGCTTGACTTAAATATCTTAAATAATTTCTGGTCCGTAAAGAAATTATTGTGACTTGATAATATGTTGCTCTCGTCTTTTCTGCAACTTAATTAAGGGACAAATAAAACATTGGCACAGATGAATACAAACTTTCCTTTTAATGGGGAAGGACGTATCATAAAATAAATAGTGCTTGCAGAGAAAATTGGACCTCTTATATGTCCATGTAAAAGAACACTTTCTAAGGTAAAAGGCTAAGTGACCGCTTTGACACAAAACTTTCGATGATGCGCGTTACACACCGTAGTGATTTTTCCTACAGTGTTTGCAACAGTGTACATTGTTTGTGGGTCGATTCGCATATTTTCTAAATTATTTAATCTCCGTTTGTTAATAAAATTGGAAATCACAGGATAACCGGTATAAAAGTTCTCCTTGTCTGTGCATCATTCTCGATATTGTGTCGTCATAAAATGATGCAAACCAAATTAATATTAAATATATTTTTTGACCGAAGTGCAATCAAATCAACAATTCTACCAATTGACTGTCTGGATTCATACTCTTCAACTATCTCTTCCATATATTATCATCTTGATTTCAACGAAAGAGCTTGCTGCCCCTCCAATTTTTTGGTTCGCGGCAATCAAGCGCTTTTGGCCATTGGCCAAAAGTTATTCTTTTGCGTTCTTTGCTTATTGTTGTTTTTGCCCACTCTGGGCACCATTATCTGCGCTTTCTCTTTTTATTACAGATAGTCCAGGGTCCAGCTGTCACTTAAGCAGCCGGCAGGGCCAAGGGAAACTGACGTGCCTCTTTTGGCGAAGGTCCCCTTGGTTTCCGAATCGGCGGGTGATCAGCCGGGCCTTGGGCCACCAAAATAGATGGAGCAGGCCTCTGCTCCTTCCACCTTGGGGGACGCCCCGGGTGTAGTGTCCGTGAAGGGTCCGGGGGGTGCTGTCCCGCAAGGCACCCCCAGTTCGAGAAGGGTTACTGGGGTCGCAGCCCCAGAGTGGTTCGGATCGCGAGCGGGGGTCGCCACCCCCAGTAGGGTCGAGTTGGGTGTTGCCACCCCGAAAGGCAACACCACCATGTCCGGATCGAGAGCGGGGTTCGCCAACCCCAGTAGCGGAGAGTCGGGTGCTGCCACCCCGAAAGGCAGCACCAGTAGGGTCGTATCCGCAGCGGTCGGTACCCCAACGGTCGAGGCGGTTAACAAGAAGAGACCGGTCAAAAAGTGGTGGGTGCTGGAAAAGGAACCTCTTACCAGATCGCAGTCAGCGAGGGGAAGTCCGGCTAAGGAGACAAAAGAGGGTCTGCGGAGGTGCAAGTCGGCGGAAGTCATAGTAGTAGATGGGTGCTCCCCCAGGGTGGGAGGGGTCGGGTTGTCGATGCCAACCAGCCAATTCGAGTGGCCATCCCTCACAAACAGCGACTGTTCCCCAATTCCACCGGGACAGGGAAACAAAGTGGTACCACAAGAAACAGCAGGGACCAGCAAATCCACAGCAGCGGTACAGGAGAGCGGGGTATGGGGTCCGAAGAAGATAACGAAGAAGACCCCGGAATACTACCAAAGGCTGCTGGAGGGCAAATACAAAGAATATGTCACCGGTAACAAGTTGGGAATCATCCCAGGAGCCCTGGAGGACATTAAGCTGCGTACGGTCTCCCTTGTCACCCTAGATGCAAATGGCAAAGGTTTGACAGGCGTACCCCTAGAAAAAATGTGCGACGTCATAGGAGACTTAAAAATACCCGCACAGTACCTAGTCAGAAAGTACCACGCCACGTGGGATCTCCTCCTGCCGACGAAGGAGGAAGCAGAAAAGCTGGCAGGAGGGGACCTCACGTGGAAGAATCTGAGGTTACGCCCCGAGTACTTGTCAAAGAGGAGAGCCGGGATAACAGTGCTCGGGATACCAAGCTTTATCACGGGGGATCAGCTGGGTGCCACCTTGGCCCAGTTTGGAGAAGTCGAAGAAGTTGTCCCTACAAAGGGGCCTAGAAATATCCAAACTGGGTCATATAAAATTTATATGAAGGTGGACCGAAAGAGCTTCCACGACATCCCAGCCCAGTTGACCTGTGAAAGCTGGCAGATGGCGGTGATAGTTGAAGGAAGGAGGCCATACTGCTGGCAATGCTCAAAACCCGGCCACGTTGCCCGTTTCTGCCCCCAAAGAAAGGGACCTGACCCTCCAAAAACCGGAGCAAAAACGGGGGCTAAGGAGATACCAGTGGCGGAGGGCAGTAAGGAGAATGTCGATGAAGGAGGTGTATGGAGCAAGGTCGTCGCCAAGAGGGGCAAGAAGGAAGGAGTCGCCCCTCCAGCACCAACAAGGACACCGGCGACGACCGCGAAAAGAAAATTAAAAGTGAGCTCCTCGGAGTCCGAGGGGGAGGAAGGTGAACCCTCGGGCAAACAAGTAGGGAAAAAAGAGAGGAAGGGAACCCCAAAGGCATCCCCGAAGAAGTCTCCCCCTCGGGAATCCTCGGGAAAAGAGGAGGAAATGGAAGAACAGGAAGACGCAGCTACTGAGCCTCCAACACAACCATCCCCAGAGGACGCTCAGCCCACCCCTCCCCTTTTCAACACCCCGGAGCAAGATGTGACGGCTCCAGTAGAACACGAGGTCATAGCAGAAGAACCGGAAGTGGAGAAGACGGCCCCCAGGAAGGAAAAAAACAGAAAATGTCCATTCTGGCCGGAGGTCCGTCTCTGTGAGGTCGATGAGGCGGTCGGTGACCTCAGTGGAACACAGAAAAAATATTTACGAATACTGGAGAGCCTCAAGATGGTGGAGGGGAAGGAGGTCACCGACCCCAGAAACTTCCCTGACGTTCCACAGATCGTAACGTTCGTCAAGCCTAACAGGGGTGGGCGAGCCAAGGCCCTTTGGAGAATGTTGGAGGAGGGAAAATCGGCATTCCCGGGGATAAGATTAATAGACGGGGAGCACCCATCTCTAGAGCCAATCGCGAAGCGATGCGAAGGGAGGGTCCCGGTTTACGTTCACCCCTCCTTTTATAGGGCTATTAAGTTGACGTTCCCTCTGGACGTGGGAGGTCTGGCCAAAGACGGGCGGCTTACGCCTGTCCTGCTTACGGGCAGTCTTGGGCAGACCTTTGACGCCCTTTCCCCCGAGGATTTCAGACCCTTGATAGACGAATATTACTAGTTAGGGAAACATGGCCACAAGCTTGAACCTAGCTAGTTTGAATGCGAGGGGCATGAGGTCTCGAAGCAAGGCTTCTCGCGTGCTGAGGGACCTCATGGCCCTTGAGGTAGACATAGCTGCAATTCAGGAGACCCACTTTGTTGGGGCTGGGGACTGCGATGTGCTGGTAAACGACTTTGACGTTTACTCAGCATATGGCAGTCTCCATAGCCGGGGGGTTTCTGTGCTAGTAAGTCGCACCCTATCTGCGACGGTTACACTTGTTCATGCGGACGCTCATGGGAGGCTGGTCGTGGTCGATGTTGCCGTTAGCAGCGGCGCGTTCCGGATCATGGCAGTTTATGCGCCCAACATCCAAACCGAGAGGGTTTCCTTTTTTCGGCGGGTGGAGGGGTTTCTCTCGGGTCCGGAGCGGGTAGTATTAATGGGGGACTGGAATGCCATCCTGGACCCCAAGTTAGATAGGGTCGGGGGGCCTAGAGGGTCGGGTAGGCGTGAAAGCAGCCTGTCTGACCTGATGGCCTCGTGCGATCTGGTCGACAGGTTCCGTCTGGATCACCCCGGGAGGGAGATGTGGACGTGGCATACTAGTGCGGCCGCCTATCCAAGTACATACTTGGACAGGATGTTAATTAGAAGGGGCGACGTAGATTTTCTATCTTGTCCCACGTTCCACTGGTTAGGTCATTCGGACCACAAACTCGTATTGGCCCGTTTGAAGTTAGGTAATAGGCCTAGGTTGGCTGGCTACTGGAAGATGAACGCCTCCTTGTTGGAGTCGGTCGACTTCCGGGAGCAGCTGACGACACTAATTCAGAGGGAGTTAGTGGGGGCGGTTACCGGGAGTAGATGGTGGGTTAATCTTAAGGTGACCATTAGGCTTTTTTGTGTCCAATATAGCCAAAGCCTCGTTTTAACTAGGGCTCGGACCAAAAAGCACCTAGAGGATAGATTGACCCGGGCGGTGGCAGGGGGGGATTCCCTAGATCTAGCACTAATTAAGGGGGACCTCAATCGCTTGGCTAGCGAGCGATATGAAGGTCAAGTAGTTAGGGCTAGGTTAAAGAGAGTCTCCAACGAAGCCGTGAACGTTGACGCTGTTGAGCGTAAGGCCGCTTTAAGACGCGGCTCGGATGGGTACATTCGGGAGGTGAAAAACCTGGAAGGACGTTCTCTCGTATCGACGCGGGAGATCTGCAATGGGTTTCGGCAACATTTGGAGGAGCGCTTCACCAAACTACCCAGACTCCGCGGCCAGGAGTTTGGCAGCTATTTAGCTGGCTCGCCCCGCCTTACTGCGGCCCGAGCGGCTAGTTGCGAGGGGGTGGTTACGGAGCGTGAGGTCATTACTGCGTTGAAGCAGGTTGGCCACAACAAATCTCCGGGGCTCGATGGTTTGCCCTACGAATTGTACTTGAGGCTGTCGCCCATGTTTGTGCCCCTTTTGACGGGCGTGTTTAACCACTGGTTTGCCCAGGACTCGATCCCGAGGCAGGTAACCAAAGGAGTGGTCACGCTTCTGAAGAAGGGAAACCAACATGGTGGGGGGAACTTAGATGATTATAGGCCCATAACTCTGCTTAACGCAGATTTTAAGATTTTGGCCCGTATTCTTGCAAACCGACTGCAGGTTGTTATCGACGAGTTGGTCGAACCGGATCAGAACTACGCTGTGAAGGGTCGAACAATTCAAAACAATCTGCACTTGGTGCGCACGATAATAGAGGGGTTAGAAGACGACACAGGAGCCGCGCTGATCAATTTAGATTAGTCCAAGGCGTTCGATAGGGTGGACCATGGGTTCCTGAGGGCTGTTGTGGAGGCCGCCGGCTTTGGTCCGGACTTCCGCAAGTGGATCTCCGCCCTGTATCGTGACCCCGCGGTGGTGGTGCAAGTCAATGGTAGGTTGTCGGAGTCCTTTGGGGTCTCCCGGTCGGTGCGGCAGGGCTGTCCGCTGTCGCCTCTGCTCTATGTCCTGGCGTTGGAGCCCTTCCTTCGCAAATTAAGGGACGAGGCGGCGAGACCAGTCCTACGCGGCATTGCTCTACCTGGCCGCCGATTTGCCAGGGTGTCCGCGTACGCCGATGACGTCACCGTTTTCGCAGCCAGTCGTAACGACATCGAAGCGGTGATAAAGGCGATCGCTGAGTACGAAGTTGTCACAGGGGCCGTGATCAATCGCAGCAAGTCCGTCGGCCTGCGGTTGAGCGCCTGGACCGGGGTAAACTCGCTTCCAGGTGCGTTCGGCTGGACTGATGGCCCGGTTAAGATCCTCGGTGTGTGGTTCGGGCCGGATCTCCAGCTGGACAAGAATTGGTCGGAGGTACAGACTAAGGTCGAATCCTCTGTTGGAACTTGGATTCGAAGGAGATTGTCCTTGAAGGGTCGTGCGGAGGCATGCGCCACTTACGTGTTTCCGTTGATCCTTTACCGTTTATCTGTTCTTCCCCTGCCTGCGGACCGCTGTAAGGCTTTAGAGCGACTCCTTTTCAAACTGCTCTGGAAGGGAGGAAAGCCGTATGTCCGTAGACAGGTCTGTACGCAGAAGCTTAGCGAGGGAGGCTTGGGGATGCCTGATCTGCGCAGCCATCAACGCGCAGAAAGACTGGCGTTCCTGAGTCGGACACTGATAGAGGAGGCACCCTGGGTTCCGGCCGTGCAGCGCGATTTCCCACGGCTATTAACCAACCCCGCCGCCGAAGGTCGCCGTCGACCAGCGGGGGAAGGGCGCTTCCTGACCGAATGCCGAGCCGCCCTTAGGGCCTTGCCGGGGTCCAATGACCTTGCACGGCCTAGGTGGAGGCTATATGAGGAGTTAGTGGAGGGTACCGCGAACGATCCGCTGGTGGAGCGGCTACACCTGTCGAGGGGGGAGGTTCTCTCGCTTTGGAGTTGGGCGCCTGCCAGTAGCTACATCAATAATGCGGAATTTTCGGTAACGTGGAGGCTAGTCCGGGATGCGTTGCCTCTCTTCGACCGACTTGCCAGGGATTTCCGGGATCCCGATTATTATTTTCCCCCGTGCCCACGCTGCAACGATGAGAACGAGGACGAAACGCGTGACCACGCGTTCTTTCTTTGCAGCGGGGTGCGGAGCCTCTGGAGGTATGTCGAAGGGGTAACGGCTCGCATCGACCCCGAGCGGTCGGTGCCACTTGATTTGGCGTACGTGGTTGACAATGTGGACCCGCCGTTTATCAGGGAGAAACGGGCGGTGTTTCTGGCGATACTGGCTGTAGCTAGGTTAGTGACGTGGGTTACACGTCTGAGCATTGTCTATGAGGGGCAATCTGCTTCCGATCAGGATCTGGTCCTTTATTTTAAGCATCAACTTAAAATAAAAATCAGATGTGATGGGAAAAGATTGCCCCGCATCGACTTTGATAGGAGATGGGTGCACAACACTAGTTTGTGCATCCGACGAGGAGCTAGGTACGAGCTTGTGTTTCCACCCTAGTAGTATTCGTCTGGAGGTGCTGAAGTTTCGATTGTCGTGCACTCGGAACCCAGCCCCTCATATATTAATACGGGGTTTACCCCGTAATCATGGGTAGGAGTAGGTTTGCTAGTTAGGCGGAGTAACCACCTAGAGTGGAAAGCACATACTTTATTTAGGGCCTAGACTAGGGTGAATGTGAGTTTGATCCCGTCCCCTGTAGTTCTTTGTTTTCTGATAAGATTGGCACTAGGAGAGCTTCCAAAGATGCCCAAAGTCCAACAGTTTTATTTTGTCCTCGGCCCGATTGTACCCCTTACGTATTTTATCTTGGAAGACGCCATCCATCCCTGTTATCCCCGACCCTAAGTTATTTTTTCGTACAAGTCCCTAGTTCCTCCACTCCCCCCTAGGGAGCGACCTGCTTGCTTTCACCCTTTCCCCCTGGGGGAAGTGGATTGGAAGACAGTGGGCGTTTCATACGACAGACCAGCCGTTAGATAGGGAGGGTCCCCTTACTAACCCGCCCCCATAGGCATTTTATTAAGTTGTTTTCTTTTTCTTTCTTTTTGGGTGTATTTTAGTTTGCCCCCCTCCCCATCATCGCACCCCCTTTAAAAAAAAAAAAAAAAAAAAAAAAACAACATTACTTTAAGTTTGTAAATACCATTTTGTTTTGTTTTTCTTTTGTACATATTCTTCTCTTTTTACAGTACGAGTGTCGCCCGCCATCCCGATAAGCTGGGGAGCTGTCTCTTTTAAGTAGGTCCTGGTAAGAATGTAGGCGGATGTGTTATGATAGAATCTAGTATAGGTTTTCTAAATAAAATACTTGCTTTCTAACGCAAGTTTAGCTAGCGAATTTAGCAAAGTCCCGTTTTCTTCCCCACTTCCCCCTTACTGGCCTTGTGCCTAAGTTGTATCGGACCCCAAATGAGGGCCTGGCAGTAGATAATGCCAGGTCCGGGGCCGATACGACTAAATAACATCTCTTCCATATATTATCAGACGCAATCTTAAATGTTCACATTAACCGCCTTCTAGAAATTGTAAAATGTAAATTTCATGAACTCATACTCATGCAAATTCACAACTCTTCTATTTTCAGTAATTCCCGGGTAATTAATGTAAAACACCAAAGAAGAACAGAACCGATGTTTCGCGACTTTTCTTGGATATTCTGGCCGATTTTCTCAATCAAAAATGTATAAATTTTCATATTACGAAGATTAGTCAGAAAAAGCAACTGGAAATACACGAAAACTTTTCATTTTATATAGTATTTTTAATTGGAATTCATTATTGAGATGAGTATTATTTATTAATGTATTTATTGCGAGCTATTATCACCATCCTTCCATGTTGTTGTTTTCCAACGTTTCGGCCAACTATTCCTCTGGCCTTTGTCAGGTGGTAACCGCAAGGGATAGAAACTTCGAATCTCCTAACTGTATTCTCAGCAATTACTGCCATCCATATTTGTTGTCGTCTCATCACGTTTTGGCCAAGTAAGCCTCTGGTCGGCTTTGGGTAGGATTGTAACCATTATCTTCAAACAATTCTCACCTGGAAACGTAGAGATTTAACGTCTCTATCACTACACCACTGGCCCCAAAAGGCGATCATGGTTGCACTTTTTGGTCTTATAAATCCACGTTTATTTATTATCCGATTTTCCCTGGTCGGATCAGTGCCGAATGGAATATATACAATTTTTATTTGGAATACATTGTTGAGATGAGTATTATTTATTAATTTATTTATCGGAAACTATTGTCTTCATCTTTCTTTGTTGTTGTTTCACGACGTTTAGGCCAAGTATTGCAGAAGAATGTTAATACGAACATTCAAGATTAACTGATGATGCTATATGGGAGAGATAGTTGAAGAGTACGAACCCAGACCGCAGAATCGCTGTTAACGAAATTTAGCAAAATGCATATGTGTGTAAACTTGGAGACAGATTGCAGCTAAAAAAAACTGAGCTTCTCTCCCTTTCCTACTTTCATATGTGACCTTCACTTGGCAAATTGATTATTCCCGATCACATAACACACATGCGCGTTCTGGCATAATATAAGCACCAAAAGACGTTTTTATTATAACTGATAAAACAAGCGCCCTCTTTCTTAAAATAGAAATAATGAAAAAAAAAATTCGAAAACGTGTTTCTTTTTCTAATCTTTCTACTTTTCTTCTTTTTTTTCTAATCAGTTTTCATTTTTATGAAATGAGCAGAATCGGGTAAGGAAAAATACATATAGTCACCCGACGATGTTTTTAAGACAGAAAAAGTAAATTGATTGCAACGGCTTATTGTAATTTTAGTTACCTTAATATGGTAAAATAATATATATATATATATATATATATATATATATATATATATATATATATATATATATATTCGTAATTTTACGTAAACTCTTCGGAACATGCCAACAACCGTAGTAGTTTTTTTGTGATAGTGTCGTTGGATGTAACGCTTATGTTGATAATGATGGCTGTGATGATGTTGATGATGATGATGGTGGAGATGGTGGTTATGATGCGCATGATCATTATGGAAATGAAGGACCAATGTTAGGAAAGGTTGTTATAATTTTAATTTATGTTTGGCGATAGTGATAGAGATGAAATCTGTTTTCTGTCATGATAATTTCTGTTGGGATTAATGTCATAGAAACATGTAGATTAGCTGAGGACGGGACACTGAAATATAACTGTATCTTAAAAAAAATGTAAAACGTGGAGCTTTTTGGCGATTATACAAGTTCAACTTAATTTGCCTTTCCTTGTAAAGTAAAGCATTAAACCAAATTCTTGGTGCTAAAAATATATTATTGTGCCACCTGAAATGATGTTATGAATTTCTTTCGATAAAGAAAAAGCAAGATGGTTATACAAAGTCAAGTATATATTATTCTCCAGGGAATTTGATCACTCCAAAAAGATAACCAAGTTAATTTTTCTTACTAATGCGAAATGGCACTTGCAACAAAAAACGTTCCAATGCAAATGAAGTATGTTGTAAGGTAGATACCGTTCCACGTGATGGCGGACGAAGGCAATGAATCGTCCTGCGCAGAGTGTCAGATAAACGAAGGAGAATGAAATGATGTTTTTTAGAGTCTGTGAATTTCAAATCTGTCTGTAATTGGTTTTCCAAAATTTCGAATCTCCTAATTACTTAGGGTAATTTCGCAATCTTCCTGTCAGTGTGTACGACGAGCGTCCGCCAAATGTGGTGCTACATTTATACCACATAAGAGTTTCTGATGATTTAACACCGTTCTTTATCAAGCAATTGATGCGCAGAAGTGTATCACACACAGCTAATGATTAGTTCTCCGATACTGTCTTGCAAGTCGAATTTCTAATGTCTCAACGAGACTATAAGGGAGGAATACATTTACGTAGACGGTTTTTAATTCTTTGTTTCTACTCGCTGCTGTTCAATGCACATTTTAACACTCTTGTGTAACATCCATTAAACAATGTGTCTTACGATTTTGTCAGTCGCCAAACAATCTAAAACTACAGTGTAATGCCATCTTGTTTTGAAAATGTCTATCTAAAAATCCTCATGTATAATACATAGCTTCGAAATAGTTTGCTTTTATAATTTCAAGTCTATTTACGGCCAATGCCTGTTCCTTGGTTCTAGCTGATATATCCTTTTCTTTCAAGCATGTATACTAATCATAATATATTAGTCCATTATTTCGTAAGAAGTAATTGCTTTATGAATCTAGTTGCAATAATATGCTATGAAAAAAACTTCCAGATTTAAGTAATCATTAAAACGATATTAAATATACTTATACTATTATTTATTTGAAAGTTTCACCTGAATTACTTAGCAGGCTTTACTTATTGAAAAGTTTACTTTCTTTTATGTAACTCGTCTATATAATGGTGTACTTTATTTATTTGGGTTTAACACTTCTTTGTATGGAATAGAACTCGTTTTATATGTAAAACAAGTTTAATAGTCAAACGTCAGAGATGGACACCTGGCAGAAGTTATACCAACCACAAAATATCAGGAGCACGTCTCGCTTATCTTTCTTACTTTGCAGAATTTTTAAACAGATCAGGTGTCCTGAGCTTTTCTTTTCAGAAATGAAGAGCAGAGCCTGTCGATTAGCTAATGTTGAGAGACGGAAGATATGCGTAGATTTTTCTCTATCTCACGCATAAATTGTCAACATGTTATTAATTCCCTCTATTTGCATAAATCCTGTTTAAAGACAAATATACATAAAGTGTTCTCATGTGATTTTCAAACAGATGAAATATACGTAGGGTCTTAGAAATAGCAGAGACAACTTGGATACTGAACGTTTATACACCAATTGGGAAGACTTTTATACAGTGTGTGCATTACAAACTTGATATTATCTTTTAATATCTATGTCTACGTATTTTAACCACGCCCAGGAATGTTTTACGCAATGTAATCCATATATTATTACGATAGTGGGTGT
>NC_136483.1:96483117-96530617 GCF_053919585.1 Euprymna scolopes | reverse complement strand
AAATTAATAAATATATAAAGGATTCTCAAGAACTGATTCATTCTTGTCGTCGTAGATGTTAAGCTGACATCGAGAGCAGGGGCTCATTTACTAAATGTTGATTGTACATGTACTTTTATTGTAGTGTGGCTGTTTACATTGTTTTTGTCAATGTTGTCCCTTATTTATGGGCGTTCCTACTTTCAAATTAAATAAATGAATAATTGTTATAATTCTTTTTCAAGCGTTTGCCAATGATTCAAATTTTAGTATGTTATTATGGGTGATGACGACTACCAGTTGTCAAAATTTCAGCTTTTCACAGTTGTAATTTCTAACAAATATTAGCTTTAAAATGTTTGTCCCTTAGTTTTGGATGCTACTGTATATATAATTAATGGGGGTACCCGGGGGTTCGAGTGTTTCGAGGTGTTTGTGCTCTTAAATCTAAAAGAAAACTGTTGGTAAGAAGGTTGGATTTAACCCGAAGCCCTGAAAAAACTATCACAGGTTAGCCGCTCGGGCAGCAAGAATGTGTTACTGAAAAACGTATTTATTTAAGTTAGAAGAGAATTTGAAAGTGCCCGCACTTAAGGACGTCAAGCGGAGTCGTAGAGTTAACATTTTGTGCGAGCGTTACGACGACCTAAGCAATACCTATTCAGCAGTTGACATTTTCTGCGGGAGAGTTTTCAATGAGGTCAATAGCCCGGTTTGTTTGTTTTACGAACGTTGGGGAAAAACAGTTCTCGCGTTTATTAGGGGAGTATCTCGAAATGAAAGCAACCGTCTGATATGACGGTGATATCCCGACATTGATCAAACGTCCCATCGCTTTCTGTATATGACTTGCCGTGGGCCAGGGTATTTATTTGCTCCCTCACCGAAAAAATTAGGCACAAGGCCGATTTTTAATGTGAGGAGTGAAGTGGAAATGGGGGGCCAGCTTCCCAGGGAGTAGGGGAACTGCATAGTGACAATTGGTATGAAGGTTTGCCCCTACATTGACCAAGGTCTTGTATGTGGGGCTGCCCCCACATTATGGTCTTTGCTTGCAGTATCTGTCGGAACAGATACTACACGTTGATCTTGGCCCGAAGGCAACGAAAGTGCCCACTGGCCGTGGGCCAGGGATTCGAATCGAGTTTTTTTATACCGAATTACGAAAGCAACATGCGGCGATCTGAAAATATGTAACGTTTGAAAGCCGGGCAAATTAAATAGACATGCGTTGATAACCGTTAGATATTATGATTTAGATAGCATACAAATAGTTTGAAGACTGAGTGCCCCCCTTCCCCGAGAACCCCCCGGAAAAAAAACCTTTAGCGGATATAAGCAAAAAGCGAACATTCGTACACGTACCCAGTTTCGCTTTTATATATATATATATATATATATATATATATATATATATATATAGATAGATAGATAGATAGATAGATAACGCTAGATATGTTTTAATTTTGTGTATGTAGCCGCTAAATATGTCTAGGATAAGATTGAAAAAAAGAAAAAAAATCGAATGCTCTGGACGACTGAACGCGACACCGATCAGCTTACATGTTTTCTTCTAGCTCTTATCGGTTTAAGGAATGTTTTGAGGAACAGTTTTTCAAATACGTGTTCCCCTCTTAAGATAGTTACAGATCATATCTTCTCAAAATCATTATATATATATATATATATATATATATATATATATATATATATATATATACATATATATATATAGGGTGACCCCCAAAACCAGACTCAACTCTAATTAGGCGCTGTTTCTTAGTGTTTTGTCCGAATGAAATGAAACTTTGGTCATAACTAGTTTATTATATTCCAAAAACATCAAAACACAAGGTCTTTGGCCTTTTCTTCTCTGTTCTACAGAATATGTTCTAGATTGCCTCCATTTAGCTTTTTTTGGGGGGGGGTCACCCTGTATATATATATGTACAAAAAAAAGGGGTGAGAGAGTAAAAGAAGGAGCGTTATTGTTTTACATCTAATTATCTACGAACACGGGTTGCATCGTTATTCGATTCCTGCTGATTCTATCGAGACATGAAACACAGTTCAGCTATGCTGTTAAGTCGTATAACCTCGGAACAAGTGTTTATGGTTGATTATATTTTAAATATGTATAAGTCGCTCCACATTTGCAGACATCACATGGGTGAAGAGTTAATTATTTGCATGCAAAACTTATTTTACTTTTGAAAATATCGCAAACAAGATAAAAAAAGACGCACACACACAAACACACACATATTTATATAAATACTTATATGTATATAAATAAATATATATATATATATATAATATATATATATATATATATATAGAGAGAGAGAGAGAGAGAGAGAGAGAAAGGAAAAGAGAAGGACGCAAAGAGAGATGAGGAGAAGGGAAACAGGATGAATGAAAAGAGATATTTGATGGCTTGTTAATTCCCTGCCATGACGAACTAAATTGAATTAACACCTTCCAGGCATCTCCTAGATTAAAAGTCTACAAATATCAATGTCCTCATGACAAGGTAAAAAAGGGTAATTGCTTTAGAAGAGAAGGGAAATAAGCACGACATAAAAAATAATCGAGAACATATTATTAGTATTAGTTGTACTAGTCATAGTAGTGGTGATATTAAACGTAGTATTAGACGTAGTATTAGAGTTAGAAGTAATAATAATAATAATAATAATAATAATAATAATAATAATAATAATAATAATAATAATAATAATAATTGCAGAAAAGAACAAAAGCGCAAAAGACAGAGAAAATCAAAATTGGAAAACTGTTAGAAAATTACGCTTTATCCATAAAAAATGGTGGCGTCCACGTTAGATTGCTCCACACTAAGACGCCTTGAAAAATCGGAGAGAGCGAGGAGGGAGAAAAGTATGTAGATATACATTGGAAGAGTGCAGACACTATTGGAGCCTTGGGGAAATTTCTGTCACTTGCGTTTAGGAACACCAATGGCAGTAACGAGTGAGAGATAAAAAGTAAGCTGATTTTGCCATTACCTTAATAAGTCTGCGTGTGTAAACGAAAAAGGTGGACATCTTGGAAAAAGTATTGCCCCTCTAAGTCAAGGAAAATCCATCGTTTATTTCACTATGAGGTATTACTGAGTAAATAATAATATATACTATATAATAATAATAATAATAATAATAATAATAATAATAATAATAATGATAATAATAATAATAATAAGATTAATAAAAATAAGAATAATACTAATAAATAATTATTATGAATATAATACTAATAATTATTATAATATTTTTATAAGAATATAATGCTACAAATTATATATAAATAATAATAATAATAATAATAATAATAATAATAAGTATTATAATAATACAATTTAAAATAATTATAAAAAAAATTATGAATATAATAATAATTATAATAAAAATAATATAACAATATATTATTAAACAGTATATAATAATAATGATGGTAATAATAATAACACAACCACCGCCATCACCAACAAAACAACATAACAATAATAATAATAATAATAATAATAATAATAATAATAATAATAATAACGATTATCATAATAATAATAACAATAATAATAATAATAATAATAATAATAATAATAATAATAAACTTACTGCATATCTATTATTCGTCAACTCTATGTTTGATAAAGTAGCACTAATTTTGTTCTATTTTGTGTTAATTTACAATCATCTACTACAAATATCCGCCCTAACACTGTCTCCTTATTGTTTATTGCTAACCTTCTCCATCTTCCTTTACTCTTCTACGATTAAAAGCTATCGGCTAGTATAGACAAAGACAAGAAAAAAATAACTGAAATAGTTTATTATAAAAGAAACTTTTACTTATATAGTATTATTTATCGCCATGTAAATTATGATGATCATAAAGAGGAGAGCAGAAAAGAATGACTTCCTTTTTTTTTCATCTTTTTTTTACGAGCTTTGCAATCTAATGGTTCCCGATTCGTTACATAACAAAATCAGAAATCGAACAGATTATACCTTTTCTCTAATATATGAGAAAACTTAGAAAATTAAAAACAATATTTGCTATGTTAATTGAAACAGTGTAAAGCGAATACGTGTCTGAGAAGAAGAAATGTCCAGGTATGGACATACCATCAGCCACTCTTTCACAGAAGGAATATGCCAATGATCAATTCAATCTTGCAGATTGATAATTTCATAACGAAAACTTTAATAATTCAATTTAGCTCAGAAAGTGCATTAAAATAATTATAATATGGTAAAACGACCAAATAAAGATGAATGTAAGAAGACACCAAAGGGATAAGTGTACAATATATATATATATATATATATATATATATATATATATATATATATATATATAATATATTATATTTTATTTATATAAATTTTTTTCTTCCACTTCATCACTCATTTTTCTTAAATTACCTGGCCTCGACAGTCGAGTTTTAAATGTCTCCCATTCATTCGTTTATGCAAATTTTATCTTTCTCTATATAATATTATTAGAATGCATCCCCATTCCTTGTACCTATTTGAGAATTATTCCACGGATTTCTCCCTTTTGGATTACTTTGGATCATCTTCCAATTACGCGATTCCATTGGAGTTTACTTGTGCGAATGGAAATTTAACTAACTTTCTTAGATTGTGCGTTTTTGGATTTTACAACCATTGGATATTTTACCCTTTCCCAGTCTCACGCGAAATAAATTTTTTATTCACCCTATTTCCTCTGTTTATTTTTGTTATCAGTTAAGATTCATGACTTATAGTAGTTTCATTAAATACGTTTGCAAGCAATATCCGATCCCAAATTTTGCTACATTCTACCCTATAATGAGAAGGAAAGTATTTTTTCGAAGCTCAGCGGATTAAGGTCTATCCACGTATTGAGTGTTTCCCTTTTAAAAACTTAAATATCTCTTTAACTCTTTTTCAAAGTGATTTTAACATGTTGTATTAATTACTTGCCCTTACATATATATATATATATATATATATATATATATATATATATATATATATAATATAAGGAAGGCAATATAAAATATATACTAAAGCATATGGATCATTCGTATATTAAATAAGCATGATACACTGATTATGGTTGAAGGATAAGTAAAATTCTTTATACCATGGTATTCCGAAATATAATGCTTCTCATTGGAATAGGAGAGAACATGCTAGGTAATATATTAAAGATGCGACGTCTAGCGATAGTTACATTAGAATCGAAATACTTGCACGTGAGAAGAGAATGGTTATATATTGGAACTTCTGGCGGAGGAAAATAGAAGTATTAACGTGATCTACGCGATAGAAAAGGAATATAGTTATTATTACAAAAATATCATACTATAAAGAGCTTTCCTTATCCTGACAAAACATTTACAACAATATAAAAGGTTTAAGTATTCATTCTTATTGAAATACCAATAAATCATTAGTATATATTTTCATATTGTCGTTTCTTTTTATTTTCTTCACGTAGTCTCTGTCAGTATCTCTTTTCGTCTATCCGTCTCTCTCAATCTTTTTTCTCACATTCTCTGTGTATCTCTCCTCTCTCTCTCTCTCTCTCTCTCTCTCTCTCTCTCTCTCTCTCTCTATATATATATATATATATATATATATATATATATATATATATGTTGACTGGGTTAAAACGGCTTAATGAAAATGGACTCGGATATATATATATATATATATATATATATATATATATATATATATATATAATAGCAAAAGTACCCGTCGTTGACTGGGTTCAAAAACAGCTTAAAGAAAATGAACTCGGATTTATGAAAGTATGATAGGTTATGAAAAGGAAGGGTTGTAAAGAGATAGCTTCGAATTTGTGGGTATCAAAACCAAAGCAAAATAAGATGAAAGTAAAAATAAAATAGATAAACCCCGTAATTTTTTATGCCATACATGTTTACACTGAAACACTTATCACAATATTCTGTGGATCTATATATATAAAAAAAAAACATTGTTAATCTTTGTGACTTTTATCCATTCTATGGAAATAAGGCGCGGACGAAGCCCCCATAATTTTATTATGCCATATTTTTTCAAACGGAAACATAATTATCAAAGTATACTTACGTAGATAGATATGAAGTCTTTATTAAAGTCTGTGCCGATTTCTATTCTATGGAGGCCAGGTGCGAACACAGATACCACAATCTTATTATACCATCCATATTAAAGTTAAAAAATACTTATCAAAATATTCTTATGTAGATCTATATCAAAAATACTTGTAAACGGCTGTTTTATTTTTTAATTTTTTATTTCCATACTTTGTTGACTAGGCGCGAACGCAGACCCCGCCAATTTATGAACAACCGTTCTGCCAGATCAAACATACCCATATATATATATATATATATATATATATATATATTGGAAGAGAGAAAATGAGAGAGAGATAAATAAGTAGATAAACAAATAGATGCAAATATAGTATCCGAGTCGATTCAATATCGGAAATGTTCATACTTTCATCATCAATAAGAAAAATGATTAAACATCTTACAAGATGCATCACATGCCTTGAAATATTTTTGGCAAACTTTTAACATGTGTATTTCCTCTAATCCATTTCAGCACATTTATTTTAAAGCTTATTTGCACTCGTTGTCGTGATAAGCTCATTTAAGTCGTGACATTTCGACTAAACACTTACATATCAATATATGTATATATATATATATATATATATATATATATATATGTGTGTGTGTGTGTGTGCATGTATGTATATATATATATATATATATATATATATATATAAATATAGATAATGATACATATGTATACATATATGCGTATGTATGTGTGCAAATTGTAGGGCGGGTGTGAGACAGAAATAGTGAAACACAAAAATTAACCGATACGTTGAGAAGAGCGTCGGAGATAATTTAATATGTAATATATAAATAATTATTGAATTACAATTCCACACATGTCAATATATATATATATATATATATATATAAGTGAACATGTCTGTCTGTCTGTCTGTCTGTCTGTGTGGCTGTGTGTCTGTCTGTCTGTGTACATTTCCCTACGCAATAACTCCGTCAATTCTTAGTCTATAGACTCGAAATTTGACATAGCGGGTACTGAGATTTGGCAAAATCGATGTGAATGGTGGCAGCCAGAAATTTTGCTGTTAAGGGGTCAAATTTCAACGATTTGACCTTTAAGAACTCTACCAAACTCCTCCGACAATTTTTGGTCTAGACACTTGAAATTTTAGATATAGTTTCCTTGAACCTGGATCTAACTTAATAAAGTGATTTGAGCCCGAAACTATACATTTTAAATGGGTCATAATAGGGGTCAAATTTAAAAAAAATTAACCATTTTTTTTTGTTTTTTTGCTTTTTTGCACAGCATACACCTTCAAACACCCGAGCAACGCCGGGCACCCCTGCTAGTATATATATATATATATATATATATATATATATATATATATATATATATATATATATGTGTGTGTGTGTGTGTGTGTGAGTGTGTGTGTGTGAGTGTGTGTGTGAGTGTGTGTGTATGTGCGTGTGTGTGCCTGCGTCTGTGTGTCTGTGTGTATGTGTGTATGCGTGTGTGTATGTGTGTGTACGTGTATCCGTTTGGTGCGTGTGTTTTTGTACATCTAAATGTAAATGCTGTTGATTAATATGTATATAAATACATATATATATATTATTTAAATGTACATATATATTTTTATATATTAAATGTGCGTTACTCATACATATATATATATATATATATATATATATATATATATATATATATATATATATATATATATATTTAAATAAGGGGGTAATCATATATGTTTCGGTGTTGCGGTGGTCGTAACAGCATAAACGTTAGGATTTTCCCCGTTCTTTTCCTCCTGCGCGGTACGGGTTCGAGCCTGCCTTCCTATTCCACTTTTTCTTTCTCGACATACACATCCAAACACCCGGGAAACGCCGGGCTGAAATGCTAGTATATATATATATATGTATATATATAATCATCCACATACAGTAGTGTTTCGCTGTTTCAAAACTTATCACTGCAGCTCGACAACTATCTCAAGCCACGATTTTAATCCGACCGCCTGTACTGCACTCAAGGCTCCTAACGCTAATCGGCGGTTGCTGTGCGAGTCGAGAATTAGCGATGTTTTGACATCGTCCGAAATATCTAAACTTTATTTCTTTACACAAAAATCATCGCTAATGGCAATTCGTGTATCACTTCTCAATATGCCCAACTCAAGATAAGGAGCATTATATTCATCCACATGAAGTACTGTTTCGCTGTTTCACTTCTTAGTAGTGCACGTAGACAGGCAACGTTCTCAAACCAGGATTAAAACCCGACCGCCTGTACGACATCAAGAGTCCAGTCGCTAATCGGTGGCAGCTGTGCGAGTCGTGACTTAACGATGTTTTGAGATCGTATGAAATACCTAATCTCGATTTATTTACACAAATATTTAATATGTTATAAATTTTATATATGTATATTTATTAACGGTTCCGCCCGGCAGTGCTCGGCCCTATGAACTGCCTATAATTTTATGTGCATATTTATATATAACAAATGTGAATATGTACGGTACTGCCTTTCTATATAATAGGTTTTCTCAAGTACCATAGGGAAAATTTGGTAGAGATCGAGACGACAATTGCTGCATTTCTGAATACCCTTTCTGTAAAATTTGAAATGTATAGACCCAAAATTGGCGGAATAGTTTGCTAGTGACAGCAAAGGTAAAATCTTTTGAATTTTCCCCCCTTTTGAAGAAAAACTTTAAGCAAAATCTATTAAAAACCTAGCCCTATGTCTGAATACACTTTATGTAAAATTCCAAATGTTTAAACCAAAAATTGGTTCGGTAATTTGGTAGAGACCGCAGAGGTCTATTGTTTAAAAATGTTACCCAAATTATGATCCCTTAACCTTTATTATTTTGGGCTCGAATCAAATTATAAATTAGACCCATGTCCAAGTAAGCTATATCTAAAATTGAATGTGTTTAGAGCCAAACTTTGCATGAGTCTGGTAGAATTCGGAAATGACAAATTGTTGAACCCAACGAAAAAGACTTTCCCATATACCCCTAATGTTAAATCTCGAGTCTGTAGACCGGAAATTGACAATTTACGATTTGGTAAGGAAATGTACACAGAAGTGCAGACAGACAGACAGACAAAGAGACAGACGGATATTTCCACATTGATATATATATATATATATATATATATATATATATATATGAATTTTTAAAATTAGTATATAAAAATTCTGAAAATTCTATTATTTATTGCTTGCTAGGTAAGCATTGCAGGATAGAATCGTCCTTACGAGTTGAAATTACTACTTGTGAGAGCGAAACTCGAATCTTTGACTTCCATTTCGTTGACTGTCATGGCTCTTGTGGGCTGCGACTTTGTTCGGCTTTGGAAATTATCATATAATCTCTCACATTCTCAATAGGTACCCGGCGTAGTCCTCGTTTGAGATGAAGTTCCGTTTGGAACACACCTGCTATACTAATGATTTTCATCATGGGCAACATGGATACCCCCCAACAATTTCAAAAATAAAAGAACGGATAAAAACATGTAAATGTAATCGCCACAAAAAAAGAAGTATGTGATACCTTCTCTACCAGATATTTAGCACTGGAACCCCTCCCCCCAAAAAAACATAATTTAAAAAAAAATCATTAAAAATAAACAAATAAACACCATATAACGGATTATAATTTACAAAACTTAAATTCTATGTATTCACGTTCCCCTTGGAGTTTGCTAACGTTGCCACTAGCGGTTTCTACATCTTCCTGGAGTGTAGTCTGGTAATTTTTATGTTGTTGTCGTTCTCCCGTCCCCCTTTTCTTCTTCTTCTTCTTCTTATTATTATTATTATTATTATTATTATTATTATTATTATTATCATTCTTTTCTTCTTTTTGTTTTATTCCAATTATTTGTTAATAGCTGTCGTTGGTTCTCTTCAATTATATTTTTGGGACCTTCAATAACAATAATAATAATTATTATTATTATTACTATTATTATTATTATTATTATTATTATTATTATTATTATTATTACAATAATGATGATGATAATGATGATGATTATGATGATACGGCTAAAATATTAAGAAAACACCTGGAATGCGAAGAATCTGAATCATTACAAACAGCCGCAGGAAATAATGCGATTCGAACAGCTATATAAAAACTATGATCGACAGAAAACAGAAACGTGCAAATGCAGATTCTAGGGAAAGAAAGACGAAACGATCAATCACATAATGTACGTAGGCAGTAAAATATTTCCAAAAGCATATTAAAGAAGGTCACACGGGAATTATTACACTTACAACTATACAAAAAACTGCACTTTGGAAACCTAGAAAATGATACAAACACAAACCGGTTGAAATACATGGAACTTAGAAAGACAAAAAAATATCTATGACGCATAAAGTACAAACAAATAAATGCGTCAAAGCTAGGATATCGAATGTCAGAATAAAAAACAATACGGAAATATTTTGCCGGATTTTAAATTTAGATGTATCAACGGATCCGAATAGAGACAATGAGACGAAAAAAGCGAATCAAATACGTGGAACAGACCAGAGAGCTCTGAGAGATATAGAACATAGAGAAAGTAAATATATCACAAATACTCGTAGGAAAATTGGGCAATGCTGAAAACAAAAGACAACAATTATAGTACTACAAAAAGCTTCAACCTGAACTAGCACCCATACTTACAAAACTGTTTAAACGTTGTCTTAAGGAGAATAGGTTCCCATCTCCCTGGAAAATCTCATCAGTATGCTCTGTATTTAAGAATTCAGGTGATCGCTCATCCCCTTCTCAGTACAGGCCAATAAGTCTCCTGTGCGTCATGAGTAAGTTGCTAAAATCTGTGTTAAATACCGAAGTAATAAACCATCTCAACAAAAATAACCTTCTTAGTGACACTCAATATGGTTTCCGTTCTGCTAGATCTACAGCAGATGTCCTTACAGTTATATCGCATAGGATTAGCAAATCTCTCGACGGTGGCAATCTTTCTAGGGCAATTGCTCTTGACATATCTAAAGCCTTTGATAGGGTATGGCATAAAGGTTTACTTTATAAGATCGCTAGCTATGGTATAGCTGGAGATGTCTTCTCAATTATTAAATCATTTCTTTCTGATAGGTTCATAAGAGTAGTAGTTGAGGGGCAAAAATCAGAAGCTCACAGTATTAATGCCGGTGTCCCTCAGGGATCCATCCTGGGCCCAACTCTTTTCCTGATCTACATTAATGATCTTCCAAATCATATCCTTACATCATTTGTAGACATTTATGCTGACGACACTACAATTTATGGTACCACATCTAAGACAGTAAACGACCAAGTTCTCTCCAATTCTCTCTCCTCTGATCTTGAGCACGTAGTACAATGGGGAAAGGAGTGGCTGGTTACTTTTAATGCAACTAAAACCAAGCTTCTCTCTTTACATCATAAACATTCTAATCCACATATCTCATCAATTGAAATGAATGGCTCCTGTCTTCAGGAGGCCTCAAGTTTTGACAAGCTTCTGGGCTTGACCATTACTCCTGATCTTAAATGGAACACGTACATCAAATTTGTTGCCAAGGCCGCTGAAAAAATGGTGGGATCTTTCTATCGATCCGGTAGATATCTCACTGCTGACGCTATTCTCTATCTATATAAGAGCCAGGTACGTCCAAGGATGGAATACTGTTGCCACATCTGGGCAGGAGCTGCTAGAAAGGACTTGTCCTACCTTGATAGAGTTCAAAATAGACTTCGTAGCCTCGTAGGAGATGTCCTTTTCTCTTCCTTGCAACCTCTATCTCACAGAAGAGATGTTGCGAGTTTGTCTCTGATGTATCGTTATTTTCATGGAAAGTGTTCAACTGAGCTTCAATCTATGGTCCCCCCTCGCCAAACTTTCACAAGAAACACTCGTCTAGCTGTAAACACTATCAATAATTTCCCCCACTCTTTATCTGTGCCTAAACCTAAACGTAGATTCCATGAACAAAGCTTCTTTCTTTGAACTGCACGCCTGTGGAATTGTCTTCTGTTTTCCTGCTTTCCGGCTGACTACAATATGGTTGTGTTCAAGTCTAAAGTAAATAAGTTATTGATTAGCCGTTCCATATAAGTTATCAAATTTACCAAAGTTTCATTACTAATGATTAATATATTGTCCAATTTCTACTGTACACTCTTTAACCCTTATCCTTGAGTGGCCTCTGGGCCTTGATAATGTGGTGTTGCCTATGTAAAAAAAAAAAGAACAAATGAAGCATGCAGAATCCTTCGTGAGTGCACAATGGACAAGGCATAAAAAAATGACTAAGTTCTGCATTTGCCCCTCCCACATTTAGCCCCAAATTCCTCGGGTAACGTCAAATCCTGGTGAAAATGAACAAATGGTGCAGTTTTAAGCTTTAACATATGTAAATTTGAGTTCCGCACTAAGTAAAAAGAAAAAAAGAATCAACTAAGTTCATCATTTGCCCCTCTCCCAATTTAACCCCCTGAATCCCCAAGGCCTTAGCATATTTAAATTTTAGTTCAGCACCATGCAAAACGGCTAAATAGACATCCACAGAAAGTTTTGGACAAATATGGTAAAATCCTTCCCAAACTGGATTGTTTTTATCTAAAAAATTAAAAGAGCCCTGTGGCACACCCGTGAGTTATCGCAAAGTATAGACAAACAAAATTATATAGAAATCAGTTAGTTACAACTGTCCAGAACGTTTTATAAAAATCCAAGGTATCAATTTTTTTGAATAAACACAAAAGTGTCAAATGAAGCGATTTTAACCTAAAAGGCACCACTAGGTGGAGGCAACAAGACGTTTCCCATAACATCCGTTTTGTTAATTATTACCGCTTGTGTTTAATGAATAAGATTTTATCATGACTTATGTTAGAAATAATGGGTGGTAAATAATAATACATAGACGAGCTATACGATTCAGATGTCTACTTAAAATAATATCTTAATAAAAATGAATACAGCATATGCCTCGGGTAATAAAAAAGGCATGCGATTTCCCACTCTAATGATCTAACACTGTGACGTTTCTCTTTCTCTGTTTTTGTCAGGCACCCTATCTCTCAGTTTTACTCTTTACGACGCACCCATCTCCCCCCCTCTCTCTATAACTTTCTCTCGTCATTTCATGAACCAACTTGTAAACCGTGTTAAAGTGACTCGGAAAAAGAGGAAACGGGACTCAGCAGCATAATTTACATAGTGCATATGGGTTCATGGGAAAGTATCAGCAGTAGCATAGGATGGGTGGCGACTTGCGAAGAGATTAGCAGCTGCTGAAGACAGCGCATATTAAAATAAGGAAATGTGCGCGAGAAGAAAAAAGAAAAAAAGAAACAAAGAGAAAATTAGATCACGTGATCGGGAGAAGAAAAATGTTAGTCGAAGAAAATAAAGGTGTAAAGTCGAGAAAAGGAATAGACCGGTTGTGTCTGGCTTGTTTTAGTTTTAGTTTAGGCCTCTTGATTCGTTGAGGAAGCTAGGACTGCAACGACGCTCGTCCAACGGAACCGGTTCTGGCTGGTCCTCTTCTAGTTGGCTTACGTCATTCTGGCAGCCCTGGTCTCAGCTTCAATGCTTCTTTTCCATCTCTCCCACGGGCGACCAATTTTACGCTTACCTTGTAGGTTCCATTCAAGGACCTGTCCGGTGATGTTGAATGCAGGCTTCCTCAATGTCTGGCCAATCCAGTTCCATTTTGACTGTCTCTGATCTTACAGGTCCCTATCATGGTCTTGACTTTGATCGTCAGAATGATTGCCTCGGCACTGGCTTCCCAGAGGTTTTCACCCGCTTGCGTTATGGACTCTACTAGAGAGTACGCTTTTCGGACCAAGAAGTCCACAGATGTTGTCGTTGCGTTTCTGTAACTTTCTTTATTTTACAGAATTGGGCTGTTGGCTCTATTCTAACCCCCAACCTGAAAGACTAGTGGAATGCTCTTAGTCTGACTTCGGCTCTTCAACCTGTCTGGTTTGGGTTACCCTACCAGTAGACGAATCTCTCATCAGCATAGCTACCCGGGCCCTAGAGACACGCAAACCCATAACAACGCCAAAATTGCACTCGCTAGGACGGAGTAGCAGGCATGCGGTTGGACGAATGATAAACGCAACCAGGCTAGATAGGCGTGTTGTAGCGAAATACTTTTTAAATGGTGTGGACGTGGGAAAGTAAAGGTAATACAAAACACTAAAAACTTTTGTTAAAAAGGGAAAATGCCGACTCGACATTTTATTTATATATTTATAGGTTTGTAATGGTCGAGGCGCTACACACGTTATGATAACGTTTAACCAGATTTGGGACGAATTAAAGCGAACAATTACCATGCCGCATAACATAAAGTCTCTCAAATGTTCTGCTCTCTATATGCTTCATGCATGTAAGTATTATTTTACCATAGCCAGCTTAGCAGACGAATGGGAAGCTTCTAAATTGATCTTGGTTGCGTTCTCATTTCTAACTAGCTACATGGACATACCCAGATATAATTCCTATGATATACTACGACTGCTACTTGACGTACTGCTAATATATTTTTATTAATAGAAATAATATTAATATTGATGATAATAAAAAGATGATTACTACAATGTACGTATGTCTCCTCTCCCCTGTGATGTGTGGTTGCGTGTATTTAACCCCCTTTATATAATTAGGCACCAGTCCATTCAGAAGAAACGGTTTCGTCAGACGTTGCTGACAGTTTTCATTGTAATACAAAATGGGAAAAGGTTTTACTTAGACCGGGGGGTAGTCTGTGATACAAAAAAAAAACGGAAAAAGTAACAATAATAATGTGAACGCACGGAAATAATTATTTTAGTTATAAAGATCCTTGGAGCCTGTTGTAGACAAACGATAACACTAGCAATGTAATTGGCAATGAAGGAAAAAAATTATACACGCACACACACACATACATATATATATATATATATATATATATACGTATATATATTCCTATAATTTTTTGTGTATTGATATTCATATGAATATTAAAAAAAAGGGTTATTAAAAGAAAATACAAGTTTGTCAAATATAGGTCGTGAAGTTTCATTTATCTGTTAAAATAGTTTATTCTTGCTGTAAAACGAAAAAAAAAAAACTAAAAGATCATTATCAAACTAACTCCGTACTAGTACTTCCTAATGAATTAACAATAATATTCCACCTTTTAAGGTTCTTAAAGACGCTAGTCAAGATGAATTCATTACTTGCCGTGTGAAACGTCTATTTCAACCAATTGCTGTATCGTAAACGTCAAAAGTAAATGTTCCTACCTATACAAGACAGCAATTCCTTATTAATCGAGCAACAGTGATCTACTCAAATAAAAAAATAATCTACAACTAATTAAAGAATACTAAACATGACTTGAGTAATAACCAATTCCCCAACTTCTTAGTAATGTTAATTACGATTAGAAAGCTAGACCAAACTAATATTAACCATCCATTCCCATTAATATATTCTATCGCAACCATCTACTCCACAATTTTAAATCAGATCCAAAGGTATTAGGCCCTGTCGGTTGGGTATTAGAATACACCGACTGCTCCCCTGCAGAGGGTAAAAGTCCCTCAATGGGGGTCCTGGATATGCCCTTAAACTATATCCAGTGGTGAGGCCCCAGCTTGTGGGCTTTGGGGAGTGTGGAGCCACCCTTTAATTACCATTGCTCCCAGGTCCACTCTGACCCGGAGTGGTAGTGCTTGCTAGGGTTTCAACTATGGGTTAAATAGAAACCGACTTGAAAACAACAAATATATTCTATTAAAAAATTTTCTTCAAAATCTTTTGATTTGGCATTAAATAACTCGAAAAGGGTTGATATGCCGTAAAACAAAAACAACCCACCAACCAACCAACCAACCAACAAACCAACCAACCAACCAAAGGTATTAAGTAATATAATACATCAATATATCAATATATATTCCCAGTCAATAATTATAACATCAGATTTATCATCTACTACAAGAAATTTACATTTGCTAGCCTTATTATTAAAAACAACACTTCCCAGACAAAAAAAATCAATAAAAGGAAAACAACTCCTGATCTGAAAAGGAATACATACATTAAATCCGTTGCCAAAGCCCCTGGAAAAATGGTGCGATCCTTCTCGCGATCCAGTAGATATTTCACTGCTGATGCAATTCTCTATCTATATAAGAGCAAGGTACGTCCAAGCATGGAGTACTGTTGCCACATCTGGGCAGGAATTGCTAGAAAGGACTTATCTTGACTTTATAGAGTTCAAAATAGACTTGGTAGCATCGTAGCGGTTGCCTTTTTCTCTTCCCTGCAACCCGTTTCTCTGCTTTATCGTTATTTTCATGGGAAGTGCTTGACTGAGCATCAATCTATGGTCCTCTTTTCTAAACTTTCACAAGAAACACCCGTTTAGCAGAAAAAAAACCCTATACCAATAATGTCCCCCACTCTTTATCTGCGCCTTAACCTAAACGTTGATTTCATGAACAAAGCTGCTTTCTTACAACTGCACGCCTATGTAATTATCTTCCGTTTTGCTTGCTTTCCAGCTGACTACAATATGGTTGTCTTCAAGTCTAACGTAAACAATTTTTTTATGAGCGGTTCTATATAAGTTACCAAATTTATCGAATTTGCATTACTAACGATTACTATATTGTCCTATTGTCTACTGCTCACTTTTTAACCCCTATCCTCGAGTTTCCTATTGACCTTGATAAGTGGTGATGCCTTTGAAAAAAACAATAGAAATAGCTACATTGGCCACTATACACGCATATATATATATATATATATATATATATATATATGTATATATACATATCTATATGCATACATACAAATATATACATATATATTTATATACATATATACATATAATAATTACATAATAAGTATTCTTTTATACATAGAGAAATTAGGGGTCCATACATACGCTCTCATCAGTATAGGATGCCAGTTTCTGTCGGTGGGGAAGTTCCAACCAAAACAGAAATACTTATTTAACTGCAGTTGATAAGCATCTACCCTTAGACCTCTTAACATTTGCCACATGAATGAATGAATTAAGAACCAGTAAACGCTCAATTCAGACGATGATATTAGACAATCAATAGTGTCCGAACAACAAGAGGTCGTGAGCAATACACAAACGGTAGTTGACGGACAGTGCACGTTTGTAAATTTCATTAAAAAGCATTGATTGTCAAAATTAAATAATACGTGTTCTTGTTTTTCATATCAACAGTCACAAGTAGTCCATATTTCATGTAAGCACATATAACACTTTCTTAGATGCTGCCTTAAATGTTTATGTCAACTGTATGATATTTTGTAATGAGCAAGGTTGTTCTATCCTTTCAACCTCATGTTTCTATCTCGTACACATTTGCAGTTTTTGTGCTTGTACTTACGAATGAGACATGTATAGTGTGAATATACATTTCAGCCAGGTTCATAATGTTTATAACGACGAGAATAGAGTAGGCGACGGCGAGCTTTCGGTACAATCGTGTATGTATAATGTTGTATAACCACATTTGAAAGGGTACAGGTAAGAATCCCTCTAAATAAATAATTGCGAAGAGGTAGTTTAACCAGATATGCCTGAATGTGATATATTTTCAGTAGTTACTTTATCAATATGACTTTTTAACTCTTTTTTTCTACATACTATATTCCTAGATATCACCTTTAACGAAATCTATTTGCCAATATATATATATATATATATATATATATATATATTATATATATGAACAAATGATTAATAAAACATGTTAAAAAACATCTTGAAATAGAGTTAAAAACATATTTAATTTTAAAAAGGAAGCACAAGATAGGTGGATAGTCCTTAATCCGCGGAGTTTCGAAGAAATACTCTCCTTCTCATCAGAGGGCAGGAATTAGCAAAATGCGGGATCGGATTTTGCATGTAAATGTATTTAATGAAACCGCAAGTAAGTCCCAGATCTTACTTGGTTAAAAAAAGGGTGAGCTAAGGGGAATAGGAGGTAAAAGAAAAAATGATAAAAAGATTTCACAGGAATGGATAGTCCGGTGAAGGGTAAAAAATCCAAGAATGGTAAACTCCAAATACGGTCGAATTAAAAACTTACCTTTTTGATTACCTTGATAAACTTATTGCAATTTTTATTTCCATATATTATATATATATACATATATATATATATATATATATATATATATATAAATTAATTATATATATATATATATAAATATATATATATATATAAATATAAAGATATATATATATATACATAAATATATTAATTGTAAACCTTTCTGATTGTATTTACCTATCCACCTAGTTTTTAATGGTAATCTTTTACCGCTTCCCTACTTCAAAGAATATTACTTTACACTAAGCATTGGTAGTTACGGTCAAAATGAATGCCGATGCTCAAAATGTATAAACATTTTAACCCCTCCCTTTACTTACAAATTCACAAAGTGCTAGGCAATTAACCAATTTTAATGAACTTTTCAGTATTTATCAAATTATAATCGGGGAATATAATGAATTATTTTATTTAAATCTGATTAGAAATTTATTATTTTGTTTAAATAAAATATACCTTTACTTAAGTTATGGCTTTCAGTAGTAAATAAAAAACGATATAATTTTTATATATATATATATATATATATTAATAAAGCATTGTAATTTGTAACAATAAAAAAATAATTTTTACAGGAACATTACGAAAAATGCCCTAAAGTCCGTATTAATGAGTTCGATATAACTCGAAGAAAAATGAATTTCTCGAACTACCGATATTACCATAAAATTAAGCATTGTTTATTTAATATTTTCACACACGAAAACTTACAATAGCAAAATATTTCTACTTTTTTTAAATTACATATTTCGCATAAATTTTATATGCAAGATTTTAATAATTTCCTTGCCAGCAAGAACGTGAAACTTTCGGCATAACATAATGTTTATATAATCTCGAATAATAATAATAAAAAAAATAATTTAAAAATAGGAACATAAAAATAATTAAATTAAAAATGATAAAATTGATACAAACGTTCGGAATAGGAATATATGGATTCACGTCTGGAAAAAAAGACACCTAAAAACCCTACCTCCTTTTACCATCATGACTTCATTTTGAAACAGCGTTTTGATTGGCTGAAATTTTGGGCTTGCGTATATTCGTATTTACAAACTGCAATCGGTTGCGTTTTGCCGAACAGCATAATTACATGATTTTTCATGGCTAATTAAGTTGTATTTTATATAAACAAGGTTTTTTTTAAATTTAATTAAATATCTTATGATTTACCTTTCTAATAATCTTTGAAATAGACTCAGAACACTAATATTTATCGTTTAAATGATTTGTACACTGACTTTATTTAACTTCAAAATTTAGCTGAAAACATTTCTATGTACTAATATTTTTCCTTTTGGAAATTAACTTTAGTCTCTGATCTTTCAAATGCAATCCAAAAGTAGTCGGAAACCTACAAAACAATTATGATAAATCGGCTTTCAAAACTAGGTCCCCCTATTTTTGCCCGCCCATTTTTGCCCGTACGTAGCAACTGGACATTTCCTATTTTACTATTCTCTCCGCCACACCCATTCCTCTTAACCCACATTCCCCTCTTCCATTTCGCTTCTCTACCCCGTTAAATCTTTTTTAAGAAGTTGTTATAACCACCTCTCTCTTATCTCGAACTTATTTTCCTTTTTCCTCCACCTGCCTCCATATATTTATCTAACTAATTGATATTTCATTATTTAAACTTGATATGGAAGGCCTGGCCGTCAACGCAGTCCAATTCTATATAGGAATACTTATATGCGTTTCCATTTCAATTCAATATTTTTAAAAATCAGAAATCACTTGTTTTTCTACGCATTAACATCTAATTACAATGGAATGGATTTTGCCCCACTCTTCAATACCAGACTCGGCTATAAGAACATTTTCTTTTTCTTCATCCCTGGATATGTTTAAAGCAATTCTAAAAGATATCCTATTAACGCTTGATTGATTTACCAATCGCCCTGCCCAATACAAACCTTTTATTCTCACTGGGTATCTGCAACTAAAATTATTCGATGTTACTGAGTATTCATTTAAATTTCCTTGTAATTTTTTTTCTTTCTAAATTTTTGTCTTTATCATTTCCAAAATTGCGCTAACCAGAAAAAAATACATTTTATTTATATATGTTTTTTACTAATGGTTTGTCCCATTTGATGCGATAGAACTATCTTAGAAACTTCATGGAATAAAAAAAAAATCATGTATATCTCGTATTCCTTGATCTGAATAAAATATTTAAAATTTACTTCTACAATACAATGACGGTTTACTTGTTAATATATATATATATATATATTCATATATATGTGTTTAAAGGGGGTAGAGACATTTTCTATAGAACAGAGTGTATTTTAATGTTGTATTAAAGATACTAAATTTAATTAAAATACAGGAAAAGAATAACGCTCGTTGTAAAGTCGAAGTATCAAAGCTCAATAGGCAGATATTCTCGAGCTACTTTATATTTGGTGAGATGATTGATAATTTATAATTCCAAATTAAAATTAAAAATTAAAAATTCGTTTCATAAGAGGGAGAACAACAAAGGCAATAAATTGTACGATCGTTTCCGAAACTAAGTTTTTATTGTGACAGATATTGAGTCAATGACAATAATTTTAGCATATATTTTTTTATGAAAACAAAGTCTCCTCATCAGCAAAATATTGGGTATTTGTTTTTAATAAATAAAAGGCACCATGAATAAACATAGCATTTAAGTAGTGCAGAGAAATCAAGAACATATTAAAATATAAGGGAAATAGTTAATTAATGATGAAGATTAGTAAAGTAATACTGGTTAATAATAAAAGTTAGAGTAAAATTACATAGCTGTGTGTAGAGTATACGTTACAATAAAATTAAAAAGCTGGGTTTAGATTATGTATAATGTTATAATAAGATGCTAATAGGAGAATTTCCACAAATATATATATATATATATATATATATATATATATATACATATATAATATCGTAAAATGATTCATTCTTTGAACACCGTAATAAACCTCAGAGCAATTCATTTAGAGGTTGTCTGTAGCTTATACATGCACTAACTGCCTATTTTCAAATTGAAACGCCAAAAGGTAAGTTCCTAACGGTTAACTTATATTATCACCGCTTAATTTAGGTTTAAATAAAAAAATAAATATCCTAAATGAAGGGAAATAATCTTGTTTTGTCTAATAATATGGTCAAATGGGGATAATTCGTCCTCATGCTGTTTTACATATAGTATAAGATAATTTTATTGAAGAAATTTAATAATATTATAATTGTTTTATTTATTTATTTTTTTAATTTATGTATTTGTTGGAATTAATGAAATTAGTAAGCTACAAGGGTTAAATTTGAATAGAGATTTAACTAAGATACAGAATAATGGTAAGTTTGTTAATAATAATGATGCTCAACATCTTATTAGTAAAGATATTCTATTACAAAATCTAGGATATATTATTAATAAGAAAGGTTTTTATGAGCCATTGTGGTTTATATTTATTAAATTTAAACCAGTGTTTATGAATGCATGGCGATAGTAGTTCCCCCTTGAATATAATAGGGTGATTTGTTTTTGATATCGTCATATTGCAAAATCTTGAGGGTTTCAAATCTGCAAAGAGTACAGGATCTGTGTCCCGGGGTATACGGTTTATATGATCCTTCTATTTCCCATTTTAGATTGAATGAACTATTCTTATTCTTGAGTTGCCAAATATGTTTAGATAGAGAAGTTTGGTTCTTGAGGGAGGGGTTTTTAAAGAGTGCTTATGGGTTGAAATTCTTTTTGATAAGACCAGATGTGGAGCCGAGGTAAATTGCGTTTTGTATAATGTAGTTATTGTCAGGCCGATTTGGGGCGGTATTTGTCTGAACTGTATTGCATTGTATTTGATTGGTGGTTTGGTTGTTTGATCGTGTGGTCGAGTTATGGTTGTCATTAACATCATTTAAATTTGTGGTTTGTGATACAGTGCAGCTATAAACTACATTTTTTTATTTTGCATGTACCTTGTAGTGGGCATCTATTTTTCTTCTGCAGTTACAGCCTCCTATTTTCTGTATCCGTGTTTCGTATCTTATTGATTTATATATATATATATATATATATATATATATATATATATATATATATATATATATATATATACTAGGTGTCTTGAATAAGTTTCCAGACATTTCTTGTATGAGAACTTTTCTTGATAGTACACACATAAAACTACTGCTATTCGAAGTAATCACCGCCGGCTTAAATTGACTTGTTTATAGTTATACACACTTTAGGAATGCCCATTAGTGTCCTCTCGTATGACCGTGACAATGACCGTCGTCTGAGCCTCTTTCCTTTCATCAGTGTCTCAGACCGACTGACATTAAGTTTTTTTTTTTTTTTTTTTTTTACTGAGGAAATAACCTAAATCAAAGGGAGCAAAGTTTGGACTATAGGGTAATTTTAGGAATCGTCTTACTGCCCATCTTGTTAAAAGAGTATTCTCTGAGCCCGCTTGGAACAAACTTCGCTCAAATCTTCTTCATCTTCGGTTCATCGCGAATAATTGTGTGTACTGTTTCCACACTTTGCAGTTATAGTTTCTCTAGACGTACGGCAATATTTATTCATGTAATTATATAATTGGCAAATCACCTCTTGTGTTGTGACTGCCTTACACCTCCTACACCCTTCCTAATATCTCACAGTGTCCCTGCCTTCTTTGTATCGCTTATACTACTCCAAAACCGAGGTACGCAGGATGATCACTGATTCCATACGTTTCAGTGGCATTTTACTAAGTTTAAAACAGGGTTTTATTGCCTATTGTTCTTCTAAATATTCCTCTCGTTTAGATTGCATTTCCGAAATTCACTAGCTGTTAAAATCAGGTTTTAGTAGGGGGTATTCTAATTTGGTACGTAGCTGTTCCTTTGAAGCTGACACCATAAAAATCAGACCGTTATCTTATGAGATGACTACTAATAACATACTGAATTTTCAAGAATCTGCGGCAATTTTAAATGCCCGTAAAAAAGAAATAGGAAACTAATTGGAGGAACCTCGTATATATATATATATATATATATATATATATATATATATATATATATATATATATATTATATATACACGAGGTGCCTCTAATTAATTTCGAGATTTCATATTACTTGAAAAATCCAACAGTAACCCGGAACTCTTAGTGTGCAACATCCAACCAAAAGATATATTAATTGGAATGCAATAGATGTAATTTAAAAATTAGCCAAATAATAGTAAACATAGTAAGTGTGAATGAATAATCTTTTATGTGTGGAGAAATTGAACGGATAATGTACATTATATTTATTTTAATGTACATTTTTTCTTTTTGCATCTCCGTCTCTAATAACATATTCTCTATCTTCCCCAACTCTCTTTCTATATAGTTAAATATATTCTGACAATAAACTGGCTGATCAATATAACTTGGAAATTCATCCAAGGGGCAAAATGTTCGTTCATTTAATTTGACACCATTTTTCCGTATAATGGTTCATTTTAAAGCTAATTATTCGTTGCATTAGGTCACTTTATGAAATCCCATACGGAGAAGTTAAAACTATTATCACCAACTGCCCTCAGTAACAGACATAAATAATGAACTAATGGTACTGTTAACGTTTGAAAAGGTATTCGTACTTAGCAACGCATGGGATTAAGTAGGCGTCCATATCTTATCTAAACTTGATGTAGAATATATTGATCTTTCCTCTTTTGATCTTTCGCGTTTGCCTTAGGTAAAGAAATCTAATGGGTTTAGCATAAAAAAAAACTCAAACTCAATCTTCGAATAAATATTAAAGTAGTGTTTAAGTTATTATATCTAGAAAAAAACAAGTTCACCTTCCCGAAGAAACATCAAATTTTGAAAGGGTAATGTACACACCTTTCATTTATCTTCACTTCCGGTTCAAGTACACACAAACAAGTATTACCGGCAGATCAATTTAAATAGGACATATTTAATGAAATGAATCTATGAAGAGAAATAATCTTGTTTCCAAGTAAATATAGTTCATACAAAAAAAACCCTAAATTCTAGTGGTTATAGAACGACTGATTTAAAATAAGTAAATAAATACTATTGATATTATTATTATTGTTATTATTATTATTAAAATATAAGCTAAAAGTAAGTATAATAGTTATTATATACAGAGTGTTCCAAAAGTCCTGGGCACATTTTTACATTGAATATCTCTAGAACTAAAAAACACATCTGGTATATCTGGTATATTTTGGTATAGCCTTACAAAAAAATTAATGCATTTAGCTTTAAAATGGCACCGCTTTCATCTTACTACCATTCACAATTAAGCAGTTATGCGGACTTGGAATGTGCCCAAGACTTTTGGAACGCCCTGTATATGAAAATTTAAAATACAATCATAGGACGAGAGAAAATGAGAATTAGATTTTAAATCTTACTTTTATAATGTTTTTTCTAGAAATGTAGTTAAGTATACACGAATTAAAGAAGTTTAGTTAAGTGTACACGAACTAAAGGCGACTACAGATATTAAACGCGACCAAAGTGTGTAAGTTACCTCATGGGAAATTAAAGTTACTAGTGTGTTCGAAACAACTAGAAATTAAACAGTGAAGGGACAAGTAAGCCAAAACTTCTAAAAAAAAAATAAGCTGATCGATGTTATGTTAAATGCAGGGATTATTTGAAATTATTGATCATCAACTGCATTGGTGTCGCGTACGTACAATAAGCACTAATCATTGTTGATCAGCGTATTTTTTTCTGCGTAGAAAATTATATTATATAACTCGGCGTCTGACCTATGCCCTTGACAGAGATTGCTTTTTTTAGTGCCTCACACTATTAATTTCTTCACCAGAATTGCAAATTACAGATCATGACTGCATACGTTTAGTCATAATAACAATTTAATTTGTAATCTCCTGTGGTCCATAGCAGCGAAAGAATAAATAAGAGGCATGTTTAATATCCCTCATTATATCTATACTTACATCTATCTATCTTTCTATCTATCTATCTATCTATCTATCATTCTATAATAAATCTATCTATCTGGCTATCTTTCTATCTTTCTATCTATTAATCTCCTATCTCCCTTTCTCTCTCTCTCTCTATATATATATATATATATGTGTGTGTGTGTGTGTGTGTGTGTGTGTGTGTGTGTGTGTGTTTCAAATGCATCCAATATCTGCTTCTGTCAGAATCTAGAATTAAGATTTATTATTTGCTGTGCTTTTTCAATATCATTTAATGCCCTCTGTGGAGCCCACGTTGCTTTTCCATATTGAAAGCATGATCAGTGACTGCAACAGATGCGCCAGTAGCCTATTGCCTACCCCATTCAGCGCTATATCGGTTGGATTCCATTCTACGGAGACAGTTAATGGGAATAAGGAGAGGGTATCGTTATTTATATGGAAGCATTTACGATACGTCGGTCCCAGCTGGTGTCAATGGTGAATCAAACAAATAGATTGCCTTGGTATTTCAGAGGGGAAGAAAAATGAAAGCAGAATAATCATAAAGCAATGTCCCCTCTCTGTTTGCATCTCTCTCTCTCTATATATATATATATATATATATATATATATATATATATATATATATTATATGTGTATATATATACATATGTATATATATATATATGTACTTTTTTACTATAATAATTAATAAGTATCTACAGGAACTAATGTTTTATCCTTTCGGGATTCGTCAGTGCAGGCTGTCAGGATTAATACTGGTCGATAGATTCGAAACCGGAAACAGAAGTTTTCTCTGGCTCCACTAGCAAATACCTCATCGATTCGGCCACCGTTAACCGTTAACCTTTTTAGGAGATCAGGTCTAATGCTTTTGAGGTGTCTATATTTTTATAATATCATGTACTTGAGAAAAGGTAATTTTAAGATCCTCTAGTTAGGTGTCCCTCCGCAAAGGAACACCAGGGAGGCAGTAGTTTGTTGGGTACAATGTACAGTTTGAGGCAAACCGACTGTCAATCATGTTAGAATTCTCGGTTGCCGTGCAAACAACCTCATAATTATTTGACAGTATGGGGAATTGTTGATTGTCAATTATTTACTACACTGTTGTAGATTTTCCAGAAACCACGGGTTTCTAATTTTTACCCTTAAATGCGTTTTCTGGTTGTTTCACTGTATTCCATTATAATAGCTCTCGATATTAGTTTCTTAATTTATGTGACTCATGTATATATATATATATATATATATATATATACACGGAGATATGGTGACACTTACCTATGTGCATATAAATTTAGCTAGGAGTATTATATATATATATATATATATATATATATATATATATATATATATGTATGCACATTTTTAATATATACATCCCCCCGAATATATATATATATATATATAAATATATATATATATATATATATATATATATATATATATATGTATGTATGTATGTATGTATGTATGTATGTAGTGATCAAGGTTTGGTGTGGACGTGTGTTAAAAGCACACAGATGTCTTAACGTAATACTGTGCTTCTCCAGACAAATCAACCCCACGTAAACGTCATGACCACTGAAACGCAGACCGGGCTCTGATGAATGGCGAGTGTCCTGCGCCATATAACTGGACCTCCACAGCCTTTTGGGCCAAGTTCTTCTAACCAAAGGCTAAGGGGGAGGTAACCCTGACAGAAACCTCCAGAGGAGCTTAGGCCCTGTCAGCTTCGGCATACATGACGTATGGAGTATACTCTGGTGCCCAGCAACCTAAGTCCCAGTCATGGATCAAATGGCATGGTGGGTGGAGAGGAATCCCGTAAGTCGTGGTGTAGGCGTCCTCTCTCGAAGGAAAACCCTGACATAAAACCTGCGATTACTGCTGCATCCAGTGATGGTGACTTGCTCTTCTTTTTCGTCACAATATAGCAGATGTTCAGAGAGTGGGATTGTCTCGGTGCAAAATATTCCCTCACTATAAAAAAACTTCAAGCACAGGCATTACTTTATATGCAATGAAATACACATTTTGCAATCAGTGCGTATCTCGGTAACAAAAAGGTTGGCTGTATCCTCCAAAGGCAAAGGGACATTCAATGAGGACTGATGCACATATGGGCGTGAATGGCAATAAAGGCGCTGGAGCTCTCAGTGTCTGGCCTGGTAGGTGTACGGTGCACCACAGCTTGAACCCGGTCATCAATGGATTTGCTGGACTATAGAAGGTTCAAAGAAGTGGCCGTCTGGCACGTACTGCTAGTAGCGCTCAGGTTTGCGTCATTTGAGATAGAATATATTAAGTAATGGTAATACGCGAGAACGAGTTGCTGCCATCATCATGTATGTATGTATGTATAATGTAATTTTTTCTCATCAGAATAGACAGATTTATACCAAATTTAAAAATAGAACAAAAAACTGGTCCAATAACATTTCGATTGAAAATGAAAGCAAAGGAAGATATTAAGTATTAATAACATTAGGTACAAAGTAAAAGAATAAATCCTTTTTAAACATTGTAAAATAAAAATAAAAGCAATATTACTAGGAGGAAAGAGGTAATAATTGGTAAAAACGACGGAACTAATATAGGAAAAACATCGAAAGGTTATTAAGAAAATCTACTGTCCACCTTTTACTGAAGTTTACCATGATTTGGACTCACTTTCACAGTTTACAAAGATGGTCAATACGTAATTTTCTATAGATCCTAGTTGGATTCTTAAACAGTTTTCATATTTTTCGCTTTCCGTAACCTCACTCTAAATATTTCACTTGAACTTGATTAATTCATTATTTCTTTTTAATTTTAAATAGTTCTTGCATATTTCAAACTTTTTTTTTATCTAGATCATTTAAAGCTGTTGATTTTAGTTTATTTACTTATATAGTATATTATTTATATATGTACTTGCGTAGTTGACTTTTCTATCCCCCCCCTTTTATGTGCTACCTTTCTCTTTTCTCTTGTCTATCTTTTTGCGTTTTCTGTTGCTTCATTTGATTCTCCTTTATGACACGTATTCTTTTCTAGTTCCGGCTATTTCCTTTTTATTAAAACTTACTCATATAATACCCTTCCGATTTTGATTTCCTTTTCTCTCGTTCCGTTTTACGTATAAGTAAATCGCCCTTTCTTAACATTATTATGTTTTTATGTTTGATATTTTTCAATTTTTCAAAGTAAGTTTGTACCTTCTTTTAGTCCATCGTAATTATCTAATATCTTCATTCGTATTTCACATGTAAATGTAATCAAGCCAGCCTTTATCTATATTTACACATTTATACAGCTTTTTTTATAAATATTTTATATTTATTCCGTAATAGAACTCACACACTTAAAATTAATGTAACGTAGTCAACGCACTGTTTCGGCATTTCAAAATGCAACCGCTTAGAGACACCTCGCAGATTTTTTTCAATCTGACTTTTTTTCCAACATGACAAGAAAGAAGAAGAAAAAATAAGGCCAAAAAAAGGTGTACAAAATGCAGAGGATGGAATTTGACTACGAAATATTATAAATTTCAAATAAGTAATATATTTGCTTATTTTCGTAATATTGCGTTGAGATTTGGCTCTCAAGCGCGCCTGATGCGTATTTTATTTTATTCAAATAAAATCAACGCTTCCGTAATAGAACTAACACTCCCGTCCTTTATCTCCCGTAGGCAACGCCCCGGTTCGACATTTACAAAACAAACCGCTCAGAGACAACACGTAGATCTTTAGTTAATACCTTTGCCTTCTCCAACTTAAGAACACGGAATACAGAAGGAGAAAACAAGAAAGCAAAAACGAACAAAATATTGAGGATGGTGTTTTACTTTGAAATATAATAACATTATAAATTTTAAACAAGTGAAATATTTGCTTATTGTCGTAATAGTAAGTTGTGATTTCGCAAAGATGCATATTTTATTCCATACAATTTTATGTTTAACATATTCTACAGTATTTATTCTTGCACTGTATACCTATTTTTTTATATCATCATAATATCTTATATCATAATACATTTAATACAGTATTACCTTACTCTCACTTTTAGTCTGAATGTTATTAAGCCTGTTTTATGAAGATTTACACTTTGTAACATTCTGGCCATTATCTAGTTTGGAGGAGAAGCACTTAGCATTGAAATGCCATAAATTAAAAAGTGTGCCTTTTCTTCTTATTCTCTTTTATTTTCCTTATTGTTCAGATATTATATAGTAAAGTTTCCTATAACTTTATTTCCTCATCTAATATTTAATATATTTAATTGCTCTTCTTAAGTGTTCAGCTTCTTCTATGTAGATAACGATAACGTTTACTTTGATATGCTCTTCGATAACTTAACGTAACTGCATATGTATATATATTTGTATATATGTGTGTGTGCGTGCGTACGTGTGTGTGTGTGTGCGTATGTATATATGTATATATATATATATATAGAGTGCTGATAAAGAAAAGTCCACACTTGTAATTTTTTTATAAAATTTAAAATTTAAGCTAAATTTAATATAGCTGTTTAAAGAATCATTTGATTCGCCTTTCATTCCACTATAATTTTACCTGTTCATATTTTACTTTTAATTGAAATATTCTAGTGTTCACGTCAATTAAAAAAAAAACAACTTCACATTGAGGAGGCAAACAGAAAGAACGCAGCAACACATTCGATTAAAACTAGCTTTAATTATTGCCCATAAATCAGTTTCAAATATCAACCTACAGGCAACAAAGCATTTATAAGCGTAACTGTTTCTTTTGCAGGTTATACAACGGTACATTTAGTCCATATGCCACGAATTTCTCTTAGTGATCGTCAGGAGCTCATTAATCCCCACCTTTCTGGTTTATCAAATCGTGAAATCGGCCGCAGATTGAAATGTGATGAGAAACGGACGAAAGACTGTGCAAAACCACCAAAACACTGGCAGTATCCGTGATGCCCCTAAATCTGATCGTACTAGAGTTACTTCTAACAGGAAGACACTGCTATCAAGATCCGAAGCATAAGAAACATATTCGAAACAGCCCCCAAATCTAACAACAGTGCAATCTTGTTAAAAAGTGCTCTCCTTCTATTGTCAAGAACAGATTAAAGGAAATTAATTTGCGATGATATATTGCAAGATGTAAGCCAATGATTTCTGTAAAGAACAGAAAGCGCTGTCTGGACTTTGTCAGATACATTGCAGATCATGACTCTTCATATTGATCAAAAGTGCTCTTTAGCGACGACAGCAAGTTTAATAGGCTAGGCAGTAATAGTAGGCAGTACGTGCGTCGGAGGAAATACAAATAATTTAATCCTAGGTGCATAGTTTCAACGCTGCAAGGTGGTGGATGTTCAATTTTGACGTGGAGCCTTATTAGTACCAATGATCCAGGGGCTATAGTTCGTTTGCAAGGTTTTATTAATTCGACCAAGCACATTAATGTGTTGACAGCATTTTATACACTATTCGGTCGGAATTTAGATGATAATCCCATCTTCCTGCAAGATTATGCTCCCATTCACCCAGCTTGAAATGTCAAGAGGTTCGTGAAAGAGCATGATATTCCGTGTTTGGATTGGCCTGCACAATCTCCAGAACTCAATAATATCGAAAACGTATGACATTACATCAAACAAAACCTACGCAATGGCAAAATTTCAAATGAGGAAGAACTTTGGAAAAAAATTAAAGACAAGTGGATGCGCTTTCCCCGGAGTAATGCTCCAGTTTTATTCAAGGAATTCCCAAAAGATTGCACGCTGTCAAATTGCGGAAGTGCTCTACTGATAACTAAGGCATTCCTTGTGTTCCTGTTGTATGTGTGTTGCATTAATGTCCTAAAGTTACATTTAAATAACATTTTTTTATTTGTGCGGACTTGCTTTTTGCCTCCTAAATTTTAAGTTATTTGTGTGTGTGTCTTGAATGTTTGTTTAACATTTAAAACTATAAAAAAACTTATTTAATTTTTATATTTTTTATCATTCGTAAGAAAACCATTTAGTCAATACGTCATTAAATCCCGTACAATCGCTGCATCAACTTGCTTTCTTATATTCACAATAGTCCTAATGTTATTTCAGGGATCATTAATGGTCTACTTTGAAACCGTTTTGATGGTTGTGAAAACAAAACAGTATGATATATAACCGAATCCCATCAATATGGCTTATACACTAACCTTCTTAATCACAAAAACAACAAAAAATATTTACATTCTTGTTTACTTAATAAAAATATATAAAAGTTAAAATAATCAATATATTGTGTGTATATGTATATGTATATATATATAGATAGTATTGTATTAATATATATATATATACATATATATAGTATTGTATAAATATATATATATATACATATATATAGTATTGTATTAATATATATATATATACATATATATATAGTATTGTATTAATATATATATATATATATACATATATATATAGTATTGTATTAATATATATATATACATATATATATATAGTATTGTATTAATATATATATATATATACATATATATATATAGTATTGTATTAATATATATATACCGTTTTTTAATACAATACTAATGTAGTTTTGGATTTTCATCATTAATATAAATTGATTAGTTTTATACGATTTTAAGATATAAAGGCTTCAGAATAACGAGAAAAATTCTTTATGTTAAGTTTTGAGACATTGTGTTGAACAAATATGGCGGCGTAGTTCGGATCAGTAACAAAGATGGCGGCCAAGAATCAAATGCGATCCGTGGCGTAGTTAACCTGTTTAGTTCTGAGATATTGTGTTGAACAAAGATGGCGGCGTAGTTCAGATCAGTAACCAAGATGGCGGCCAAGAATCAAATGCGGTCCGTGGCGTAGTTAGCGGCGAACTGATTGAAGCCAAAATCCGACAATTTTTATAATAATGTTTAAACGTTTTCATTGGTTGTTTAGCACACTCGTTGGTTATAAAAATGATTGGCGAATCCATTCGTCTCATATACCATCAGGAGTCAAAAACATTTTACACACACCCTTTTTTGATATAATTGAAAAATCCTTTCGGATTCAATTTTGGTTTCATTTTAGAAAAGGAAAGAAAAATAAATAAATAAAAATAAATGAACAAAGTAAAATAAACCAATGAAATGCTTGCTTTTTTTTCTTCTGGTTTTGGGGGAATTTTCTTTATTCTCATTGGTCAAAAAGAATTATTGATATATTGGTATAATGTGTGCAAAAAGACATTTTTGATACATATAAAATAAACGCTTTTCAATTATATATATAAACATACAAATAGAATACTTGTCAAATACATATAAACATATTCACAAATATACATATTTTTGTTTTGTTTTATCAAATGTTTGCCCCAAAAAAAAAGATACAAAAAGAACTATTTGACAACTAGGAAGTTTAAAAAAGGTTTTAACAAGTGACTTTTTGTCTTTTTTTATAACAAAAACTGGAAACATTATGTTGTGTACTAGTTGGTTAATTTCGTAAGTAAGGTAGAAATGATCGCAGATTAACGTCGTGCCCGGGAGAATTTACAATTTTTTTATGGTGTGATTTTGACTGTTTATGCTTCTCCTTTTGGGTTTCTGAAAAGAGAGTTATTCATAATTAGATTCCAAACAGGTCCGTAATAAACTGTCTCAATTTTATTCTTTTTATAGGTTTAGCAAAAATGTCGGCTATATTGCTTTCAGACGTCACATAAGTAAGAGTAATAGATTTTTTCCTCATTTCCTTCTCTTATAAAATGATATCTGATATCAATATGCTTCGACCTTTGATTAATAATAGAATTATTTCCTAATAAGATACTGCTCTGATTATCACAATGAATTATTATAGGTGTTTTACTTAGATCTGGTTTTAAAATATATTTTAGAAAGGTGTTCAGAAAAATTGCCTCCTGCGCGGAATGAGTAAGAACCACATATTATGCTTCACAAGTAGAAAAGGGCAACAGTTTGTTGCTTTTTAGATTTCTAATAGATCATAGGTCCAGTCTTTGACAGTCTAAAACAATATCCCGCTATACTCTTTCTGTTCTCAAAGTTAGCCCAATCTGAATCCGAAAATCTTTCTAAATTCAGAGGATATGTAGATTTTTTTAAATCCTAAAGATTGTTCCTTGGTTCCTTTTAGGTAACGAAGAATTTGTTTTGAACGATTAAGGTATTTAATTGTCGGTTTCCATAAGTTTTGAGATAGCTTTGTTACAGTGTAACATATCAGGCCTTGTTGCTGTTATCAAGTAGATGAGTCTCCCTACCATTTCTCGGTATATTAGGTTATCTGTGAATTTTCTTTCGGTTCCTATATTTTTATTTATGTACATTTCGACAAGAGTTAAACGCGTCTTACAATCTTTCATTCCGAACTGGAGCAGATTTTTTTTCAGTGTATCGTGATTGGTTCAGAGTTATAGTTTAATTTTCACAGGTAAAGTTTATATCGAGGAACCATGACAGTCGTCCAAGATCGGCAATTTTAAATTGTTTATTTAATTAATTTTTAACATCTTTTAAATGTTGTTACAGTTTGAGGGGAGTAATATATCGTCAACCAAAAAAAACAAAATCAACAATTTATTAACTACATTTTTGGTATACATGCACACGTCTACGGGACATTGTTTGAATTCCTGTTCTATTAAATAATTACGGAGTGTTAAATTCCAATTGTGTGCACTTTGTTTGATTCCGTATAACGATTTATTTTATTTCCACACCCAATTTTTATTTTTCATTTTAAATCCCTCTGGAGGGTAAATGTAGATTTCACAGTCCATCGGAGCATTTTAATAAGCATTTTTTACATCCATTTTATGTATTTTAAAATGGGATTGAGTGGCAAGTTATAATAAAATTCTAATTGTCGTTAAATTGGTGGTTGATGAAAATGTTGAAAAATATTCCACTCCATTTGTGAGAAACCTTTTGCCACAAATCTTGCTTTAAAAATTTCACTGACAGAAGCTGTGATTTTTTGGAAAAAAAAACAGCGTGAGGAAATTATATTTTTATCTCTTGGTTTTGCCACGATTTCGTATGTGTTATTTTCAGATAAAGCTTTCAATTCGGATACCATAGCTTGTTCCCATTCTTGGTGATTTTCTGAATTAATCGACTCATTATAACTTTCCGGTGCGCTGTTCATCGAATAACAGTAATCCACAGCGTAATCGTGTATCTTTTCAATTTGTAAGAAGTATGTTCTTTTTCGCTCCCTTATTGGGTATCGACGTGTATGGGTAATATTTTCGTCAGAAGTACTGTAATTTTCGTCGTTATTAATAATTTCATTGTGATCGATTAAGATGCTAGGTAATATTTCACGTTTTCATCCACTGGATCGCCATTTTTAAAATTTAATGTATCGTTTAATTTTACACATCTAACCTTTTTTATGACATTTTGAGCTGCGAAGTAGATTAAGTATGCCGGCTATTTTTATCGTAACCTACGAAAGTACCTTTTTCGCTTTTAGTATTTAGTTTACTGATGTTTTCTATAAATACAAAACAATCAGAACCAACTAGATTCATTCTGTTCATTTTAGGTTTTACACCGGAAACGCTTCATACGGCCTTTTTCCTAGCCTCTTATTGAACGATCTATTTCTGCTATATGCTGCTGCCATTAAAGCGTATTTCCATAAACTATGCGCTAATTTCGATTCGATAAGTAGGCATCTTGTCATCTCAAAAGGGTTCGCCCTGCTCTTTCTGCCATTTTGGAAGGGGGAATACGGCGCCGATTTCTCGTGTTTCATACGGTGGTTAATTAATAGAAGTTCAAAGTCTTTACTAGTAAATTAAATCCCATTGTCTGACTGAATACATTTTACGGAACCGTACGGGACAACATCAGCTAAATATTTCTTATTTATTTTTTTTCAGAAAATAAACCATAATTTAACCGGAAAAATCATCAATAAAGTTCCAAAACGTACCTTAGATTATTTCTCCCCATCGGGCTGATCGGACTTGCTAAGTCACAATGCATAAGTGAGAGAATTTTCGTAGCTTCTTTGTCTGGCGTTCGGCTTATATCTTTTGTCATTTCCGCCTGTGCACACACATCACAATTTGGGAGATCATCTGAAGGTATTATTTTCATGCCTTCGATTACATTGGGTATTTTTTTAATATAAGCTGTATTGCAGTGTCCTAGAATTTTATGCCAGGTTTCCAAGTCGTGACAGGCAGGTTTTGAGGAAACCATACTTTTTAAATAATATAGTCGGCCATTTTCTTTAATGTCAAATACAGTTCCATTGGGGTATATCAATTTTGATGTATTTTGGCCAAATTGTATATTCACGCCTTGTTTAATTACAGCCTCCACGGAAAATATGTCTTGCTAAATGTAGGTATAAACAGAGCATTTTTAGAATACATTTACAGATTTCGCCTTTATTACTTTTAGGGATATTTTAGCATCGCTTCTTTTCAAGACTATATCATTTATTTGACTACCGTCGGCAAGTTCGACAAAATGACTTTGAGGATTAAAGTTTGAATCAAAATTAATAAAATCAGATTCCTTGGTGATAACGTTCGATGTAGCACCACAGTCTACAAGGAGATTTTTACCGTTTGTGGTGTTACATGTGAATAGAAATGTATGTTCTTCATCAAAGTTCTCAACGTATTTTACGGAGTCCATTTTTGAGCGTTTATATCGACATTGGAAACATTTGTGGTTGGGTCGTCCACAATTATAGCAGATAATTTTCTTTTTCTTGGGAAAATTATTTTTTGAGACGCTGTGGTGCGGTGCGTAATTTGATGGTGTCTGCTTTCGAGAAGCATTTTTGAACTTCATAATATTGCTAGAGTTATTATTCTCCACCAGCATACGATTAGTCTCTTCGTAACTGCGCAATCCACTTTAAATTCGCTGAAATTTATGGGTTTGTTTTCTGAGTTATAACAGTTGTATAATGGTTTAAAATCGGCTGGAAGTCCCTTGAGGGTCATTGATATCAGCAAACTATCGCTAATCGTTTCGTCCTCGTTACGTTTCAGAGACGTTAATTCTGTATATAGGGATATTATTTTCGGTTTCCCTTTTGATAAATAATGTTCTCTTAATATGTTCAATGCTTTCCTCCCATCATCCAATGCGTCTCTTATAATCAGAGACAGACTTATATCGGCTAAACATTGAATCAGTTCTGCAAAAAAAGTCGCGTTCCTTTCGAGAAATTCGGGGTCGTTTGGATTCTCTCTTGGAGATTGTATGACTTTGTGTAGTTTTCGAATCCTTAGATATCCCAGAAATTTTACCTGCCACAATTAGAATTTAGATTCCGATCCGTCAAAGAAAAGACGATGGCTGGGCGCATAAGCTGTTAAATTTTGAGACATTGTGTTGAACAAAGATGGCGGCGTAGTTCAGATCAGTAACCAAGATGACGGCCAAGAATTAAATGCGGTGCGTGGTGTAGTTTACGGCGAACTGATTGAAGCTAAAATTCGACAATTTTTTTAAAAATGTTTAAACGCTTTCATTGGTTGTTTAGCACAGCCGTTGGTTATAAAATGATTGGCGAATCCATTCGTCTCATATCCCATCACGAGTGATGGGGAAGGTCTCCTAGCTTCGGCTGCAGGGAGACAGGGTAGTAGTGATCGTCAAGGGTTCGTCACTTGACACTCAACCCAACAGGTGAGCGGCCGGGAACCGGCCCAGCACCTGTTGGACTGAGGTACGCCGCTTGTGTAATACATAGGAGGTCCACCCTCCCAGGCCTTGCCACTGCGCTTTCTGGTGGAGTAAGTTCATTGCTTACTGCCTGAGGCGCCCCTACCGGGTAATACCGACGGGGTTACTTAGGCAATTTTTATAATTGCAGGAGTGCCCCTCCTTTAGGGGAGCCTGCTGGATCCCCACTTTCCGGCCTTGTGCCACATTTTGCCGAGGTGGGCGGCAAATAAATAACTACCCCCATCAGGAGTCCAAAACATTTTACACTTTATTTTACTGTTAAAATATTTTAGTACTATCACGACTATATCCTTATTTTTAAGCTAGAGACTGGAGTCATAAAATCTATTCATTTTAAGGTAAAGCGAGCTATTCTTAGAAAATCAGACACAGTGCTTCCTTAAAACACACACAAACACACACACAGACATATATGTATATATGTATACAGCAGATATTATTTATGGTCAACATACGAACTATTTGAAAATTTATATAATATTTTATAAACAAAAATTCCTTTCTCAATTTTTATATGTAGCTTGTGTTACTCTATGCTCGCGATTCAATTCCAAATCCTAATGGTGTGCCAGATGTTTATTGTTACAAATTCGTTTATACATATAAGGTCATTAATAAATCTAGACGCATGATTATATTATGTTCTTGATATATATATATATATATATATATATATATATATATATATATATTTAAATAAGGGAGTAGTCACCGACAATGTGTATTTTTTAACATTATTTTATTATTCCGTGTCTTGGTTTTTCATTGAGAATTATGTTTGTATCATTGTAATACTGTTTTTAAGTCAGTGAAATCGTTTTTACACGCGTTTCAGACGTTCTGTGATGCGTCCTCGTCAGAAATTATTTTCAAATGTGTTGGAGATGTAAAAATAGCGATTTTAGTAGTTAATTTGTAGTTTTTCCAAGGGGTGGACGCTATCTCTTTCTCCTAATGTTTTTTTTTCCTTTAGGGTGGAGTAGGTGTGTGTGTGTGTGTGTGTGTGTGTTTGTGTGTGTGCGCGCGTGTGTGTGCGTGTGTGTGTTTGCTTTTATTGGTTTGGGAATGTGTATATTGTTTTATAGTATTTTGGGGTTATTTGCTTCCTTAGGAAGGCGGCTGTGATCCGAGGTCGTTACTAATGTGTATGTGTGGGGAGGGGGGCTAGCTCTTCTGAAATAAGGGTAGGCGTGCTTTCATTCTATTTTGATATTTAATTTTTGGATTCTTGGATTTTGGTATTGTGATTTATCGTTTTAGTCTTTTCGGGTATTCCTTATATTATGTTTGTTTAGAAAGAGGGGTGTATTTAAAATAGGGGATTTTTTAATGTTTCTATTTATTTGTCTCCCCATGTGGGTATGGCCAGCTCGAGGATCGGTTCCTAGTGTGGGGATATATATATATATATGTGTGGGGGGTGTTTGGTTGTGTGTTGTGTCTCTCTGTCTCTTATTCTCTCTCTTTTTCGTTACACACACACACACACATATATATATATAAATATATATATATATACATATACACGTATATGGACGTCTTTGTGTACGCTACCTATGGCATTAAATGATTTGAAAATTATCTTATAAAAGGTGAAGCAGAAACAATAGATTTAATTACGTCGATTAGGCACTGTTTATTCATATTTCCCTTAAATTAATTAATAATACACGGAAAAATTCATAAAATGCAAAGGGGCCATCTTTAAGCATGGATTTTCTATTTCTCTCTTTCAAAATTTCATCATTTTAAGCTTATTTTACACATACTTTTTTCTTCGTCGACTTACTGAATATTTTCAAATATTTGCTTCCTCAGATTTGCCTTTTCAAAACTCATGAAAAATTATATTATATAAATGATCCCTCATGTATGTTGTTTTACCAGTTTTCAAAAACACAATCGTAATTAAATTTTTTTATAAAATACTTTTTTTAAGAGTAACTACCTGGGTTAAGCATTTGATAAACATCAAGTAATCCCTATATTATTTTTTGTCAGTCTAAATATGTCTTTCCGTTTTCGGAGCCAGTTTGTTCGATCTGGCTTAAACTGTAATGTACCTTAGTTATTATATACCACAGCGAAATAAGTGTAATTATATCCTTATGACGCGCATTTGGTAATTAGTAGTACTTACATGGGCTTAGTCACTACTGCACCACATTATCCCACAAATTGTTGGGTCGATCTAGCTTTAATTTGGTATGCCCTTAGTTCTGTTATATAGCAGCGAATCAAATAATATGATATCCAATAGATGTAAAATAGATTAATAGAACTTAATAGGGAGTACTCATAATAATACGACACGAACTCTTGAAGTTGTCCCAGAAACTACACTACCGATATGAATGAATTTCTGAGTATATGTTAGACCAGACTTGCGAGATTCAGTGTGCTGTGTGGAAATGATAGGGATTTATATTTAATGTAAAAGACAAGACAAATTTTACCATATTCAACAAATTATATGGCATAAACTTTCAATCTGCTTCTACGGGGAATTAATTTTGACCATCCACAACAGGTTAAATATATTTTATTTTATATATTTAGCAAGGTTACTCTTTTGGATTTGGACATTCACTGTAAATCACACATTGTTTACTGTATTTCGTTTCTACTTACTTGAGAATGAAACGTACGTAAGATGACGACTCGTGTGAGGTTCCTTTTGATTTGTTCTAAATATTTAAATAGACTACAAGTTTTAAATTGGGTGGCATTTCCTTATTGATAACGATTATGTTTCGTTAGAATTTAAAGAAAACCATTTATTTATTTTAATTATTATCGCGTTAAATTTTACATATCTAGAATAAGTAAAACAAATGTAAATATTAACTAAATATTACAATTAACTGCCAACATTCGGAATAAAGTGTTCATTTTAAGGCAACTGTTTGTAATAATTTATTTTTTAACGGTTTGTAACATCTACTATATATATATATATATATATATATATATATATATATATATATATATATATATATGTCTGGGTGTGTGTGTGCGTGTTTATATGTGGGTATGTATATGACACATATGTTTATAATTTATGCTTTATATGCACACACACAAACATATATAACTATATATATTTATATCTATATATATATATATCTATATATCTATACATATATATATATCTATATATATATATATATATATATATAGATATATATATATATATATATAGTTATCCACATACAGTACCGTTTCGCTTTATCACAGCTCGGCTATACAAGCAACTACCTCAAACTAGTCCTGTGCGGCTAGTGAATTAGCGATGTTTTAGCATCGTCTCAATCCGTAAGTTCGATTCGTTCACACAAATTGCATCGCTTAATACACTAATGGCAGTTTGTATTTCACTTCCCAATATGATCAACCCAAGATAGGGAGCATTATAGTCACTCACATACAGTGCTGTTTAGCTGTACCATAGCTTATCAGTGCGACTACACAGGAGACTACCACAAGCTAGGATTGATCACGATATACACATACACACATACAGACATTCATATATATATATATATATATATATATATATATATATATATATATATGATCTTACTTGAAATTATTTAAAGCAAGAAAACAACAATATGATTTCGTTTTTCTTGGGAAGAAGGTTGAGAGTCACCGGTGAAATATATCAAGAATGCAGAAAATAGTAAGATGCCTTGGTTGGGTAGTATAGCCTGCGGTTGCCTTTCACTCTCTCACAATGATTCCTGATATACACATAGAGCCAAAACGAGCTAGACGTCGCTGCACACGAGGGTTTTTCAACAAAGCTAATCGGTATCCTTACTGCATCCTTCTATATTATTTGTGAAGGGGTACAGATCGAAGCAAAAACTAATAAATACGCATACCAACTGGTCTACTTTCTGAATGCTCTCTCTGTGGTGGGGTTCGTATCTATAGAGTTCCTGTCCTTGTATGTATGCATGAATGTACTATGTATGTTTTATAACAGCTTCAATAGATATTTGATAATATAAGCATTACTCTATGGAAATATATTCATCTCTCTATTTTAGTATAATAAAATAGCAAATGAAAGGGCACGCATTTAGTAAGAATATATATGATAAATATGGTATTTTTCCAAATATTATCATTTTTATTTGTCAATAAATATCATGTTTTCAATCTATATATCTATAAAAGTGAACGTGTCTGTGTGTCTGTGTGGGTGTGTGTCTGTCTGTGTACATTTTCCTACGCAATAACTAATAATCAATTTTTAGTTTACAGACTCGAAATTTGATATACAGAGTACTGACATTTGGTAAAGTCTATTTGATCGGTTTTCGGGCAGAAATTTTGCTGTTAAGAGGTCAAAGTTCAACAGTGTGACCTTTGAGAACTCTACAAAATTCCTCCGACAATTTGAGGTCTAAACACTTAAAATTATAGATATAAATTCCTTGGAGAGGGATCTAACTTAATAACTTGATGTGAGCACAAAACGATAAATGTTAAGGAGTAAACATAGGGGTCGATGTTAAAAAAATTGACCTTTTCTTTTGCTCAGCATACACCTCCAAATACCCGGGCAATGCCGGGCACCCATGCTAGTTTACACTAAAATACGAGCTGCCTTAAATATGTTTTCAGATTTTTGTCAACTTGGAAAAACGCCCACAGGATGTATGGAATGCTTTAACCTACTTTTGGACCATCCTACATGGATTCAACATCAGTTTTTGCATAAGAGATTCAAAGAAGGCCGTTAGTCTCTGATAGATGATGATAGGTGTGGAAAAAGTAAGAAATGCAGAACACCAAAGTGGATTCGCCAAATAAAAAAAAATCATTAATAAAGACCGTTCTGTGTCTATCGTTAAAATAAGTGTACAGTTTGATGACGTTGTGAGAAATGTAAACCCCATTATTCGCAATTAACTGAAATTGTTGAAGATTTGTGCGATGTTTGTCTAAAAGGTTCTCCATCCTGTTCACAGACTATTTGACCAAGGTAAGCATGAAGACAGTTCCTCGGCCTCTACCCTTTTGGTTATTCCCCAAGGCCAAGCAATACATTAGGTGTTGTCGTTACGAAACAATGGATGAGCTGAACGAAGCTGTGACTAGAGTCATTAACATGCTCACACAAATGACTTGTCGAAACGATACAGCAAGTGCATTGAAACTGGATGTAATTACATCCAAGGGGACTAGAGTTTTATGTATGTACTATCAATAAAAGTGCACATACGAAACAATCTAGAAATTTATTAAAAGCACCTCGTACATGATTAACATACACACGCCTCACCGTCATATAAAGGTAATATGTATGTATGTGTGTGTGTAACTTTCATAATTAGGCGACTGTTCGCTATACATGTATATTTTGGCATGCATATACACATTAAGTAAACTTACGCTGTCAAGTCCCAATTTTTCTTACAAAGTTGACCCCTGAAAAATATTTATATTAGTTAAATCCTTATTAAGTTTGTTTCTAGAGACAAAAACAATTCCTATCATGTTTCAAGTTAGCATATCATATATTGAAAGAACATCACGACAGAGACAGTTCCATGCACAAAAAAGCAAAAGAAACACTATATATATATATATATATATATATATATATATATATATATATTTATATATAAGCCACAGATTACAATCCGATGAACAATAGATAGATATTACTAGAGGTAATACTTGCAGGGTGATCCTATCCTGGTTGGTATTTACTTGTTAAGGGGACTTAGGTTAGAATTTAAACACCTACAGGAACGCCTATATAGAGATGATGTCCTCTTCATCACAAAAGACAGACCCAGAAAATACAATAACACCGTAAAAAATTACATGAGTTCTTTAGAAACAATGACCTTTCAATTGAAGTTGATCCTAATAAGAATACATCCAACTTTTTAGACATCTCCTTAAATCTAAATTCGGAAACCTACTCCCCTTATCATAACCCCTATTTGAGCCTTTTCTATGTGCGAATCATCCCAGATCTATTATCAACTCTAAATTCCCATCCGTCTAAAATAGAATATCAAACCTATCAGCCGACAAGAAAATATTTAGTCAAGTAGCAACTTTTTATAATAATGCCTTACGCAACTCAGGATACACGGATAAGATATAATACATAGGAAACACACTGGACAACAACAATTATAAATCCAAAATCACACATAGAATGACCCTAAAGAAAAATAATAACCCTATTTGTAATTCCTCGAACAAGCATACCCCTTATCCAAACCACACATATTCTAAGATAAAATCCAGTAGCAATCAAAATAAAAAGAATAGAAATAAATTAAGGCGAGAAAATCGATGTGGTTTAACCCACCATACAGCTCCAACGTAAAAACTTACATACCAAGGAAATTCTTTAAATAATTGAATATTCCTTTCAACAACCTAAAAGATACAGCACTATATTAAATACAAACTCAATAAATATCTCTTACTCCACTATGCTTAACCTAGCACAAACGATAATAACATCAAATAACTCTAAAATGAGAAAAGCCCAGGCTCCTCCTCCGCAGATTCCACCCACACAAAATTGTAATTGCCTAGACAAACAATCTTGCCCCTTAAGAAATAATTGCGTGCACAAGGACGTTATATACTCATGTACAGTCACCGAGCTCCCAACAAAAAATAGCAAATATTAGTGATAGAACACCCAACAATCTCACTCAAAATATATAAACTACAGAACCGACAACACTAGAGAGCTCCAATGAATCCAACTATGCTACCCCTATAAATGAGACACAAGGTAACATCCAAGTTACACATGAACCCCCTCCTGAAAACCAATCGGGCCCAATTATCCCTTGCCCCTCTACAAGTTTATCCCACACCCATAGTAGAACCCCCAGCAGTTTAATGCAAATGTAAAATCCCAGCCGTGTATCGACGCAACGGCTAATCTAATAACCGAAGAATCTCCAACCATGTAAGCTCCTTTAATAATGAAACTCCAAATAGCAATAAAGACACCTCCCTAGCAACTCTGATCAAAAGGCTCCAACGTAGGAGTATCCCTAACTAAAATAGGATATACTGAAAAAAATGCAATTCATACACCCCTAAATCCAAAATCTGCAACCATTGCACTTCAGAAGTTGTTGCAATAATAACATACCCTAAAGCCACAATACACGCAAAAATGAGCGTGTTTCTTTATGAAAGCACAGGAAAAAATTCAAGTATAGCAAGCTCAACATCACTAAAGCTACCATATCTGAACTACCTATGGTAATATGCCCGTATATGTATGCACATGGGTTTACATATGTATGGGTGTGTATGTATGCATGCATGGGTGGGTGGATGATGTATGTGCACACGCATCTTTGTATCTCTGTTAATGTATACGTATGTGTATATATTTACTTATGTATGTGTTAGATTATTGTACTTATATGTCTATAAAGGATGTATTTATATATATATATATATATATATATAAATTGTTTCCATTAATTTCATTTCATTTTGTATGTGTGTGTACATATATGTGCAGGCATATGAGTATGCATTCTGTGTGTGTATATATATCAGTATGTACTGGAGCATGTATGCATGTGTAAGTACATGTATGTATATTCATATATATATATATATATATATATATATATATATATATATATATGGGTGTTTGTGTGTGTATGTGTATGTATATGTACATGGGCAATTTACGGAGTTATGCACATTTGCGTAATTTAGTGCGCTCAGCCTATCTGCATACCCCCGAACCATCTGTATATGCAGACAAATTGGGATTACTCTCCCACTCTAGAAGAGAATAATTAAACCCGAACAATTGTTGATGCATGTATACGTTTAATTGAGGTGCCTGCTCGTTGTAATTGTATATGTATATACATCGATATGCTCGCCTTTATCTCCGTATGGACATATCACTTATGTCGATATGCTTATTTGTTGTATGTAAACGCTGGTATGCATGTGCGAGTGTGATATGCATGTATATACATCTTTACGAGGATGCTCGGTCGTATACATGGGCATTTGGGAACGCGCGCACGATGGCGCGTTCGCATGTATTTGTAGTTTCTGATGTATGTGCATTTATTCACATCTGTTCAGGCGTGTATTTTTTGTGATATGGATATATGTAATTGTGTATACATGTGCATCATTATATGGATACGTGTATATATAATGAATATGTGTGTATGTATGGTTTAGATGGATATATATGTGCATGTGAATGTTATATATATGTATATATATGTATATATATATATATATCACTACGATCACAAAAGTAATGAACAAACTGTATCTCAGTAAATCAAGTTACTTTTAAATATACTCCCATAATAAAACACACACAATCTTTAACCCACTTAAATAAGTAATCCTCCAAGCATTTTCAAACTTTAGACCATGACACTTCTGCATTTCCACTTTATCTACTCACCCACGTACACAGTAAAACAGCACATCCACACCATCTCATACACACTCCAATAAAAAATCACAAGAATGTACATTTCCCATTTGAACCTAAAATTAAGAGGTCAACACATTTTACCGAATACAATACATACACTCCCCCTGAAGAAATTCCACTAAGCACATTCCTCCACGCCCAAATCAACCCCCTTCTCTCCTTACCCTCTCTATCTCACCCTCATTCTCCTCGTTCCTTCATCTAAAAGGCTTACCTCACCTCTTCTCAACACGAAAGCTGACCGACTGTTTCACCAAGTATCAATCTCATAGTTGATGCTATTCGTTCAACACATCGCTTCTAAAAATCATCTTTCGGGAGCTTCTGTTACTCAGAACATTGATTTTCGAGGTCCATTGCTCCGTGGGCATACATATATAATTCCATCACCCATGGCCAACACCAAAAAAAAAAAAAAAAAAGAATCTGGATTACATATACCAAAAAGCATTCAACAACCAACGAATACGGCCGTCCCGAATACGTTTCGGAATATCAATAAGGAGCAACCACGCAATTTTGTTATATGGGATTTCTGCCTTCTCCCCTGGACGAATATTCTGCCTACTTGGAAATAAACCCTGGAGGACATTATACTCCTTCCGATAATGGACTCCCCAGGTGTATGAAATTCCTTCTTCCAATAATTATTTTTATATAACTATCATTCACCACCCAAAAACTATTTTCAATATTTGTGCTATAAACAAACAACGTGCATTTTCACAGTTGAACATTTTGCTAACCACATTTCATTTCCTCTGATGCCATTATTGAAAATCCATGGATTAAATAAATTAATATAACCCTTTCTATATATTCCTTTTGTCAAACAATAAATTCTTAACTCGAATGTCTATGTGTCTATATTTTGATTTTCAGAATTTAAATTTAACAACTAAATTCATATATATATATATATATATATATATATATATATATATATATATATATATGTGTGTGTGTGTGTGTGTGTGTGTGTGTGTGTGAGTGTGTTTGAGTGAGTGTGTTTGTGTGTCTGTGCATGTAAGTGTGTGTGTGCCTGCGTGTATCTGTTTACGTGCGCGTGTATATGTATGTCTCCTGCTAGCATTGAAGCAGGCTGAAACAAGCATATAGTTGTTAAGAGAAAAGTTCAAATCTTATGAGTGTCGACTCTCCCAAGTATGTATCTCCTTGACCCCCGTTCATCTTGTTCCCTCTTGCTAGGATCGAATAATGCGTAGAAAAGAAAGTCAATATGTGCATGAAAAAAAGGAGGAATTAACGTGTGCTCCCGAGGTAATATAAAATTCTTTATTGATTATCTTGGTCGATATTTAAAAGTAAAAAAAAAAAACATGAATATATATATATATATATATATATATATATATATATATATATATATATATATATATATATAAGTTCGACCCAGAAAGAACAACTAATTCAGATTGGTGAAAACCCGTTACGACATATAATCAAGAAAATAGAAAAAAAGAGATGGAATTCAATAGATTCATCTCTGCTAATGGCAATAAGTTACTTAGGAAGAGTCACCAGTGGTAACATCACAGGAGATAGAAGATCCGATGGATGAAAATTAAACTTGAACAATGTGAAAATATATTGATCCATGGATTTGCCTGTCATGCCTCATTTCCAATGTTGGAGTTAATCCTTTCGCTTGGAGAACATTTAGCTTAAAAGACTTAAACCGGATTGGAAATACGTTTTTTGCTTGCTCTAGGCTAATTTTCGGATGATAAAATCAAACATTATATATATATATATATATATATATATATATATATATATATATATATATATATATATATATATATATATATATATAGCGAGCCCGAATGCGATAGATAAAGTGTTCGATCGAGAATATGAGAGCCGTATTGTTTTTAATACATATGTTTGTGTGTGTGTGTATATATATATATATATATATCGTTGAACTTTGACCTCTTAACAGCACAAATTTCTGGCCGAAAACCGAATTTCAGGGTACTGAAATTTCCTAAATCTCAGTACCCTGTATAT